>NW_015506066.1:112649-166640 GCF_001515645.1 Sinocyclocheilus grahami | reverse complement strand
TGCACACAAAATCTCTTTAGATAAAGAAGTATATTCGTATAACCTGCTGTAGTATCTATTATGTTCTAACAATGGAATATTTTCCACATTATCTTTTTTGTTTTTACATAAAATAAGAAAGAGATTTAAAAAAATATATATTTAATATTTTTATATTATTATATGTAGTATATATTTTTCTAAAGTATAAATTTCTCCAATTAAATTCATGTTTCTTTTATATTTATATAATTGTATAATATAATTGAGGCCAAAAAAAACTATTAATTCCACTGAGGAACAGAAACAGATGGTAATGTTTATATTTTCTCAATTTACTGTAAATCTGTGTTAGATGAAGTTGATATTTTTCGAAATTAACATGGACAAATATTTAACTGTTATTATATTTAATGGCCAACAACTATTGTAGTTTTTCTTTTTTCTTTTTCCTGAAGAGCAATACATTGAAGGAAAGTCATATGTTGCTACATACCAACACTGTACCAAAGAGAGTTAAAGGCAATTAACAGAAGATTTAATGTTCTCACGATTTAATTTATAAACATCTTGGTGGAATTTATTATGTATAATATTCAAAAAATATTCAAAAAATAACAATTTCCATAACACAATGACATTAAATGTTTTTATTTGTCATGGAGACTTTGTTTTGCTATCAGTGCCTAGAAAAGAGCTTTAAATAAACATCAGTTTTCGAAAAGGCAAATAAATAAAATCTTAAAAGATGTTTAGATAGTTAAAGTATTCCCAAGATTTGATTTGATGAGAAGGTGTTCTTTGTGAGGGCAAAGTGTGTCTGCAATGCAAATACACTCGGGATACAACAGAATAGGTTTCAGACAGACTAAATGCAAATGGTTTTAAACATTTAATGTCTTTTAAACATACTTGGGCTCAACTGATTATTGAATATTTCGTTTAAGCCACAGAGCTTTATTGTATTTCACATGTGATCATTTATACTCATCCTTTCCCCCTTGTGTGTGAGGTTTTGTGTGTGCCTGAGAGGAATCGAGGGGTGAAAGAATTCAGAATTGCCCTTCCCCCACAACCAAAAAATCCATCGACTCTCGCTCATGGACTTCCATCTCAAAAACAAGCCCTTAAAAGGGTGCCAGTCCTAGATACCACAAACGAGGCCTAATTTTACCACACTAATTGTCAAGCATACTCATAAGATGATTAGAAAGGATGAAGAATGTATAATAATATTAAATATTATAGAAAATGTGAGAGAAAAGTGATCAAAACAGGCATTGTTAGGCTGGCAGCTGTGCCGTTCGATAATTGCGCGAATGTGTTGATTAATGATCAAAGCTGTGGGCTAGAGGTAGTGTGGCTGGTGGTTAATGACAGGGTGAGTCTGGGATTAAATATGAGATGGGTAAATGGAGATGAGGGAGTCAGGTTGCACGTCTTTTCAGACCTACTGTTCATCACTGGAGCATTGTGAGTGGGCGAGGGGGAGGCACTGGGGCCCAGCGGCAGCCACAAGCGACAGCTGTCACAGCCTCTGGTGAGAGCCACTAATGACCACTCTTCACATAGGTGTCCTGCAACAGCTACTGCATTATCCACTTCTGCATGGCAGGCCTGAAAGTTATGTAACGAAGGGCTCAAAGTATACAATGGTGATTAAGTTTGGCTACTGACTTTAAATTGCACTGTTTTTAAAGGGCAAGTGTGGTGAGTAAAAAAAAGCATTTAATGCAGTTGCTTTAAATGAAAAGAATAATTACATCAGTTAACTGAACTAATAAATAATGAATAAATTATGAAATATTACATTAAAATAACATTGAACATTACCATTAAATGCAACTATTTGAGATAAATTATATGTGAGTCAGTGACAAATAATGTCTGAGATGATAAACCTAATTTAAACCACAAGTTTTTAGAAATGTAAGACTTAATCTTGATGCACATGATGGACTAAAGGGATGACCTAACAACACAAACGACATCCAGCTTGTTGGATGAACCACTTTGATTGGGCAGTTCATACTCGAAAACAAAACCGGTTCAGAAACCGGCTAATAATAAGGATAGTAATATGAATAAATAAGGATTCAACTTTTAGTTTTTCCCAGGCTTTTTCCAGTTATCAAAAAGTAAAAAAAAAAAGGACTTAAATTGGCCTACTTCATAATTAAATTTTGTATTATTTATTTATTAATTAAGATACTTAGTATAATGAAATATGTTTTTATTACCTAGGCTAAGACAAAGAACCAGACCCAGACAAAATAAATAAAAAAGGAGCGTCACTTCCTTGACCCAATAGCCTATTTTATGTTTTTCCAAATCATTTTTATTATAACCCTAAACTGTCGGTCATCAAACATTATCACTTTGTATGCCAGCAGGCAGAGATTAAGTGCTCTGAACACCAGAGTTCTGCATCACCCAACTTTATGCTGAACAAACAATAGTCAATGAAAGAGGGAGGAACCATTGCCGCTCCAGGTGTCGCACCAAACACACGGGGCACTTCGCTGTCGATCCGTCTCGATCTGGATCCACGTCGCTCGATGTCATCACATTGTTTCCTCGATCTACAAACCTAGACGATCAGCTCGCTGTGATTCGCTATTTCAACGCTGAAGTCATTTGGAAACTGCGGGTGCCACTCAGTTTGTCATCATCTCGGAGAGTCACCTTGCGTTTGTGCCGTTGCCCCACAACTTCATTACGTCATTTTTATGTACCGAGGTAAGTTTCGAATCGAATTCTGAGAAAGAATCGATCTTAAAAACTAGATTCGCCTAATCTTTTGTCTTAATAATAGTTCGCTACTTCGAAGGGATTGGACGGGGAGATTTCGCTTGGGTTTTCTGGCGTGATGTGAATAGGCATTGTTTCAGCGTTGGTCTAATTGAGATAAGATTAGAGATCAGTCTATTGGCAACTCACTTTAAACAATAGTCGCACACTGAATGATTGTTTTCTTTAGTGTAGATAGCTGTACATAAAGCCTATGGTGTCGCACTCATACAGTAGCCTATATAACCGCTGCCATAACCCATTCTGTTTGTCCATGCGCTATTTTTAGGAAGTTTCTCTTCTGACGAGCTTTAACCATCTGTATAGGGACGGAAATCCGAAGGAGTTTTATGATTCCGAATCCTCCTGACTTTTTCATAATTCCACTAACAAGCTTTTTTGGTTGGCTACTTCTGAGGAAGAAATGTTTGGAAACAATAAATTCTTCTCGTAGGCTATACTGCACTCAGCAGTCTGTTGCTGATGAGATCGAGGAAATCAGTTCAGATTTCTGCATAAAATGTAGCCAATAACAAATCAGAAATAACAACACATTTCTGGCAAAGGGTGTGTTTACTCAGACTTTTAATGAGTTTTCACAGACTTTTTAAAGTGGGGGCAATCCAGACGGTGTCTCTTGTATAAAATATGAAACAAGCAAAACTAAGGGTAACAATTGATTGTTTCAAATTTTTTTACCTATATAAAATATAATGATCGCAACTGTAAGTATTTGTGGTTTAGGTAAAACGAGGCAGATTAAAGTGCTTTTGATTCACTAAAAAGAACTGGCTCATAAGAGTCATTCGTTTGGGAATCATACCACACTGGTTAGGCCTACTCTGTATGCTTTTAATTTACTATAAAGAACAGGCTCATAAGAGAGTCGTTCGTATAGTGATCGAGTTGTCCAGTGTTGCCAATTTAGCTACTTTGTAGCTAGATTTAGTGACTTCCCCGCCCCTTTTGAGACTTTTTTTTCTCAAAAGTTTAGGGACAAATATAGCAACTTCTTGGACAAACCTTATCTAAGTTCTCATCTTGCCCAAAGATCTACGTTCATCTTTATATAGATCAGTGAATTTGCCATTGTGATGTCATCTAGTGACATTTAGCTACCAGTTTTAGCTACTTTCAATTGAAAGCAGTTGGCAACATTGGCCTATGTTTTTGATTCATTATAAAAAAAGCTGCTGTTTGTTTCGCGATGTACATATTCAGTATGTTGGTATAAACAACACTTAACACAGTCAGACCAGCGGTGTTCCACGAATACACGTCAAAAATCGACTGGCGTGAAAATCATTCTGTTCCGTAATTGTTAAATGGAACCCATTCTTAAGCACCGGTTCTCGTTTCCCAACTTTATTCCCAACTCTAATGTTAACAGCTTTTGAGCTGGCATGCAGAGGTGTCTTGTATATTTTAACTTAACTTTAAGGTGTCTTTAACGCCAAATGTAGCCTATTTACTTTAATGTGTTCTTGACAATGCAGATATAATGACCAGCATATTTTATTCACTCTTTACTTCTGTTAATTTAACAACAGCCGCGTCATGAATTTTACATCGCGTACAAATGCATTTTTGTTCTAATTGTTAATATTTTAACTATAAACCCAAAACTCATCCAGGCTCAGGGAAACAGCACATTTAAATAGGCCTAATAAACTTGTTGATGCAGAGCAACACATGATCCATCACTGAAAACCAATTATTTTAGATGGAAAAAACATGCTATGCAATTAGCATTAAATTAGGTTATCAACTATCATCCATCATCCTATTGATTTTTTTCAACATGATTATTTAAAAAAATCTCCTACATATCTATTATTAGACATTTTCCCGATTTTTAAAAAATAGGCCTACAATACAAAATAGCAATCCGTGGCTTCGGATTGTCTTAAATCTAAACCCTTACTTTGAGAGCTATTACAGTCTAGGGCGGGGTTTTGGTGCTTGACTTTTTTTTTGTTTTGTTCAGTTTTTTTTCCCTCTCCTCTCCCTGAAAGCTTGTCGGATGCTTGTCAGTTCGCATTTAGCTTACCATTATCAAAGCTCAAAGCCTTTAGAGGACGACGGACTGCGATTTACAGGGAATTTTTGGATAACGGTCCTGTTGAATTGGGATCGTACCTATGCGGAGATAAGGAATATGTGAATGAAGCATTTGAAAAGCAGCAGAGGATGTTTGTGCTTCCTAAAGAATGTGCAAGACTGATCTTCCACATGAGGACACTTAATAAATAAAAACATATGGTAAGACATTTTACAGTTATAAAACGTAATCAAACTAATTGGTATGTATACTAATTATAGTATGTTTTGATTATACAGTATTTGATTCTGTAGTATACTTTGATTAGTAAACAACTATGTCCAGTTTCTAAACTATGTCTAAAGTTGAGAAACTAGTTATAATCCCAAGGGTTTTATTAGAGGGTTTAATTGCTACTAGCTCCTGCTCTTTAAGTTTACATATAAGGAAGGTTACTTATTTATTGTGCTCACTAGTTTGGATACAAACTGTTTAACTGGTTTTGGTGGTGTTTGATAATGATAATGAGGAGAATGAAGGGGAGGAGGGTGATATGTGTATGCATTGTCATTATCACGACTGTCATGGTGCCAAAGAACATCTGCTCATGTGAAGCTGAAAGTTCATGTGACGATCAAATAAGTTGAGGGAGGTTTTGTGGTAAATGACACAACAGGCATATGAAGGGCTCTCTTGTTGTATTATTAGGTGAATTTGCTGGCCTAAGGGCTGTTGGGGGGGGGGGGCTGCTGCTGGGATGGTGTCAGCACACTAGTTAATACCCCTTTGCTTTGTGATGAGGGGTCTGTTTCTGACTAAAATGACTTTGAATGGGATCAATAGTTTGAGCTTTCTTTTGTCTGTAGGAGTGTGTGCCTATTAGCTTCACTGTTTTACATATATTGTGATAGTAGGTTTCATGTGGGTATACTGCACATGTAAAATACAGTAAAGAAATACATACTCAAAGTAACAACTGCATACTTTACTGTGTTTACTAACTTCTTAGTTGTCAAGAGGCAGCCACAGATTAAAAAAAGATGACACTGAACACTACAGTTATTCTAGTGTTCTGCCGATAGACAAAAACCTTAACCTTGCAGCAGTGGTGGGAAATATTTGCATGGGCCTTTGCTAAAGTCACTTCCCGTTTATGTGCAGCTGGTTACTGTGCTCAGCCTCAATGAAGCAGGTTGTTTACACGGCTTCGGTTCATGCACTACACACCTTTTGACAGTGCAAATCAAACAAACTCCAGCATGTTCATTCGGGAATGAGTGAGTGGGTGTTGTACTGCTTGTTTGAGTTGTGAAGAGACCTAAGTCAAGTCACCTTTATTTATATAGCGCTTTTAACAATACAGATTGTGTCAAAGCAACTGAACAGCATTAATTAGGAAAATAGTGTGTCAATAATGCAGAATGACATAAGCAACCTATGAACTGTGACTGTTCTGAGATGCAAGGAAAAGTGATAAGATGTTCTGTGCTTGTTTTGTTCTCCATCTGAAAAGGGCCAGGGGGCTTGGGTTCAAACATTTAAATGTCGAAAGATGTGGGATTTTCGGATTTCAAGACTTCAAGGCAATCCTTTTCTGTGAATGAGAATGCAATGACGAGCTTTTTTTTTAAAAAAAGTAAATGTTTACGACACTCCTTAAAATAAAGGTTCTTTATTAGCATTTATGGTTCCATGAAGAACCTTTAACATCCATGGAACCTTATCATTGGACAAAAGGTTCATTATATTGGAAAAAGATTAGATTATTAAAATGTTCTTCACCTTAACACTTCTATGGCATAGCTGCAAAACTACACCATTTGGAACCTTTATTATTAAGGGTGCAACGGAACTTTTCTGTTGCATAAAAGGTCATTTCTAATTAAAAAACGTTCTCTGGATTATTAAAATGCTCTTTATATTAAGAAAAAAAATGGTTCTTTAAAGAACTGTTCACAGAAAGTTTCTTTGGACTTGATGGTTCTTCTATCGCATTGCTACAGAAACCCCCTTTTGGATATTTTTAAGAGTGTATCTAGAATAAGCAGCATGGTGCATATTATTTGATATCTTTACTGCTATTTATCCTCAGGGAAATATCCATACATTTTCTGAATTCTCACCATTGTGACCTTAATCCACCTTTGGTTTGAATTATGGAGAGTATGTTAAATAAAATGTGCAGTTGTTACCTTAAAGGGATAATTCACAAAAAAAAATAACGTTTTGTCATTTACTCACCTTCATGTCATTTAAACTGTCTTTTTTTCTGTAGAACATAGCTGATGTTAGGCAGAATGTCTGAGCCTCGCTTTTCCATACAATAAAAGTGAAAGGGGACTGAGGGTACTAAAAAAACGACCAAAATCTAAAACTACTAAAAAAGCATTGTAAAAGTAGACACATGACTTGTGCACTATATTCCAAGTCATCTAAAACTATACATTAGCTTTGGTTGATGAAAAGACTTTTGGTCACCATTCACTTTCATTGTATGGAAAAGAGCAGCTTGGATATTCTGCTATAATTTATTTAAAGTGATAGTCCGAAATTAAAAAATTCTGTCATTAGTTACTCCCCCTCATGTCATTCAAAACCTGTATGACTGACTTTGGTGGAGAATGGGAGCTGAAACTGTTTGGTTATCAATGCTCTTCTCAAGATCTATTAAAGGGTTCATGAACTGCCTTTTTTTATTATTTTGTAAAGTTCTCTGAGGTCTACTTATAATGTTATTAAGATTTTTACATCAAAAAACACCATAATTTAGAAGTAATAGGCTATTTTTCTTTCCTGTTTTGACCCCCCTCATCAGAACGCTCTGTTTGAATAGACGTGGTGGATTGTAGACTCTGTAGTAAACACCCACTGCTATGATTAGCTAATAGTTGTGTATGTTTGACAGCCTACATCCTTCATAGATGGATCCAGTCGGCACAGCATCGTCTTTTAGTTTCAATCCTTCTGAAAATCCTGCATCGAATTGTGCCTTGTTTGTAAACGAATCCATGGTGAAATGAAGTGAATGAAGGACCAAGTTCTTACTGATGTGGGCTGCGTTTCTAAAAAGCATCGTAAGCCTAAGTTAATCGTAGCTCCATTGGTTTCAATGGGTCTACGATGTACTTAAGCTTACGATGCTTTTGGGAAACGCAGCTGTTATCAGTAAGATCTTCATTAAAAATAAAGTTCATCCACTCTTTCCTAATGTTAGGATCAGAAGGAAGGCAATGCACAACGCATTGTCTTCGGAGCCATCTTTATCGTTTGGTTTCTGCATAGACCTGCGTTTGTCTCTCGTTATTTGCCCACTACATGCGTGAATCGGTGGGCGGGGCTAAACAGGCAGTGATGTAGAAGCAGGCGTTGATCTTCCTCTGCGGAGGCGGGGTTTAACCACACTATTACATCATAAAGTGGCACATTCCATAACCTGTCGTTTTGGCAGATTGGCTTCAATATAAGCTGTTTTTAGACTAACGAGAAAGTTTTGAGTTCTGAAACTTACAGGATGTTTTTATAGTACCATGATCTCTTATGTCAAAAGGTCCAGGGAATTTTGATTTCTCCGTTCATGTCCCCTTTAATGTCATTGCATTATATAGTACATATTAAGCCAAGTGCATATATTTATTTTAAAATAAATGCACTTTTAAAAGCACTTCAAGCTAAATATTCATAAAATAATTATTTGGACATGTTCAGGTTGCCTTAATTAAAAAAAAATACAAAGGAAAACTTTAGCATCATTTGTTTTCCCACTTGGTTTGTAAAATGCAATCAAATGAATATATTTTGAAATATATTTATTTGTCCAATTTTCATATATAGTATAAATAATATGGAATTAAATAAAAATAAATTAAATAGTGATTAATAGTTCTTAAATGAATACATTTTATTTTATTTATTTATTTAACAAATATTTATTTATTTATTATTAAAAAAGGTCATTCCACTTCATATTAGAGTAATTATATTTTTAATTGTGTTTTCATTTATGGCATTATGGCCTCAACTGGCATAGCAAGGTAAACTAGCTGTACTTGTTTTTCTGGAGCGTTTAAGTGAGAATACATGTCCTAATATGCCTGTGTGTTGTTTTATATGTACACAAACAAATACTATCTGTATTAGTATTTGTAAATAAATATATATATATATATATATATATACACACAAATAATACTCTAAACCAGAAGTTATTTAAATGATTACAGATCCCTTATTTTTTTAATTTAGTAATGCTGACTGATCAGCATCACCCAGCAGCATAGTGGGAAAAACAGGCTGGTGATGTCATTACTGTAAATTGCTCGCAGTAATACGAACAAATGTGTTTTGAGCATAAAAACAGTTTTGGAATTATTGTATCCAGAATTTGGTGTGTATAATGCCCTGTGTCTGGTGGAGGGCTTGGCACATGGGTGAGCTGGCAGCAGCGGGCAGAGAGAGCTAAGCAGGGCACAGCTTTGGCACTAGAGAGCACAACAAGTGATGGCAGTGTGTATCTTCCTGTCCAACGTTCCAACAGGGACAGGTTGATACTGTATACTGCACACATCCTGGTTTTTGACCATGACCTCACTGCCATCATGTCCAGCATATAGTTAGAAGAGTTTTTCTGAACCATTGCCAGAGCCTTTGTCCTTTTAAAGGGATGGATTACTCAAAAATCAGAGAGAGAGAGATTTGAAACGGCTTCAGACGGTGTTCCAGGAGTTATACTTACATTTAGTCATTTAGCAGACGCTTTTATCCAAAGTGACTTACAAAATATTTCATTGCAAGATCGTTGCAGGAGTGACAGCAAACATTTGTTCCACTTTTACTCATCATAAAGCATTTTGCTGAGTCATATCTGAGCCACAGAGGACTTATGTTTTGGATTAATGTTTTTGTTTTTTGTTGTGTGCATATACCATTCAAAAAGGTCAGTACTTTTTTTTTTTTTTTTTTTTTTAGAATTTAATACTTTTATTCAGCAAGGCTACATTAAATTTATCAAAAGTGACAGTAAGGACATTTAAAATATTACAAAAGATTTTTACTTCAAGTAAATGCTTAACTTTTGAACTTTCTATTCATAAAATAGTTCTGAAAAAAGTCCACAAAAATATTTATTAGTACAACTGTTTTCAACATTCATAATAATAATAAATGTTTCTTGAGCAGCAAATCATGATTTCTGAATAATCATGTGACACTGAAGACTGGAGTAATGACTGTTGAAAATTCAGATTTGCCATCACAGGAATAAATTATGTAAATATATATTAAATTGGAAAATAGTTATTTAAAAATTAATAATATTTCACAAAATAAATGTTTTTGCTGTCATTTTTTTCAAACTTCTTACCAACCCCAAACCTTTGATCTTACTGACCCTAAACATTTGAATGTGTAATTAGTGTAATTCTTCTTTTTGTGTGAACTGCCCCGTTTATGTGTGCCTTAGCCTCATTGCAGCATAAACAACCATATTAAACTAAGACCAGACCTTTCCAGACTATAGCAATGCTGAAAGACTGATCATATGATACCATGAAAGGCCAAATTAGACTAGACCATACCGAACCAAACCTGGTTAAACCAGATCATGTTATACAATTAGAACATAATACTTCTCCAAACCTCAGCACATCATCCATATCAATGCCACACTAGACCAAACCGACTATACTACACTAAGAACCAGACCAAAGCGCTTTATGATACTTTATTCAGTAGTGCATAATCACACAATGTCTAACAAATGTTCCATTTGAGATTATAGAAACAAGTCATTGTTGCCTTTGGCTGGAAACCACACAAACAGTTGTGGCGACTCCACCCTTAAACAGAACTGAAACGGCTCTTTTTCTCTTGAGCTTGTAATGCAAACCAATGAAAACCCAATCTGACTGATAAAGTCACAAGACATTTTAATAACAGTTTCACGAGTAGTTTATATTGTGCTTCTGGCTTGGATTCATTTTGTAAACTGTTTAGGTCAGATTCTTCTATCTAAACTTGACTTGCTTGTTTTGTTTTAGTTGTTTACTCTCGTGTTACTATTAGTGACATGGCCATAACCATCATAACTAACCTCAATGTTTAGATTAGTGATCAACACTGCTGTATTCGATCAAAAGGGTGCTTCTACTAAATACTGAGCAAAGGGTCTGAATATTTAGGACCATGTGATATTTCAGTTTTTCTTTTTTAATAAATCTGCAAAAATGTCAACAATTCTGTGTTTTTCTGTCAATATGGGGTGCTGTGTGTACATTAATGAGGAAAAAAAATTAACTTAAATGATATTAGCAAATGGCTGCAATTTAACAAAGAGTGGAAAATGTAAGGGGGTCTGAATACTTTCCGTACCCACTGTATATAGTTGATTCTTAAAATGATAGTTCACCCAGAAATGAAAATTCTGTCATAATTTACTCACTCTTCTGCTGATCTAAACTTGTATGCATTTTTTATCTTTTTGTTGAACCCACAAGAAGATAATTTGAAAAAAGGTAGCTGTTATTTTTTAATCTATAAAACAACATCAGACCCATTGACTTTCACTGTCTGTGCAAAAATAGCTGTAACATTCTTCAAATTATCTTTTGTTTTCAGCAGAAGTAATAAAGTCGTAGTTGCAATCTTTGGTTGAAGGAAAACATCAACAAGCTGTGCAGTTCTTCACTTGATTTATGGAAAGTTTAAACTTCAGCAAAGACAAACATTCGGCTGGTCTGGGATTTGCATTTCACGATCAGACACTTTTTTTAATTTATTTTTGAGGGCACTTAAACTGATTACTTAAAAATGACATTTTATAAGACCGCAAGCAAATGTCCTACCGTATCATACGCTATACAGTACTGTACCGTAGTTCTATATATGACATTAAACTGCACTATCATACACTATATCTAATAGCTGTTGCTATTTAAAGCACAGCTATTACTAAGTCAGTAGAACCTTATCAGAGGGTTGTTTGAGTAACTGAGGTATTTGTATACGAGTATCATATTCTTTGTTCACTGATCTGATTTCAAGGATTCCATGTTCTGTCAAAGCAGTGGTGAATTTGCTCTTCTCTTTACGCAGTTCTCCCCTCTGTATTTTAGAAACTTGCTAATAGTGTCTCGTCTCTCTGGAGATGTCCCTGTTGTGCTTTTTCCTGTGGACTGATTGCATGTGGATTTCATCTAATTGGATCCTGAGGATGTCAAGGCCTTGCTGCTGTAAATTATTCAGAGTCTGGTTTGTCTGTAAAACAACATGTAGAAAAGCACAGCACGTTATGTCTTCTGTATACTTTGTATTTAATGCAGCTAAATATTAGATGTCGCTTTGACTGATCGTTGCTTTAAAAATACATGCATGCATACATTATTTTGAAAGGAACGTGATTGTATGGGGAAGGGCAAGTATGTCTTGGTCATATGGGTGGCCAGTGAGTTGTATGAATGATATTACATTGTTTCTTGCACATTTCGCAACACTTTCAAGGTGGAACGTCCAGTGAGTGGTGCTAAAATGGTTTTCAGTTTTATCCAAAACCGATCATTAAGAATGTGACCCACTGGTTGTTCTACGTATTACAGCAATTCGAAAATAATATTTCCAGTGAGTGGTGCTGAAAGGTTTATGCTCTATCACTTTTGAAAATAGCACCATCTACACTAAATTCTACCCTAAACCTAACCGATAGTGTTAACAAATGAAAACATGAGACAAATGCTGAGGCAACCACACCATTTTATCTTACATCTACAAGTCGATTTGTTTTTTATGTTTCACAGGACTTGCACCCAAGTGTTCTACAAGTGGAGTTCTACAACAGCAAGTGCAGTGTTGTACCAGGTGAGCTACCGAGCAAGTTTACTATTTCAGAAAAGCCATACATGTGGAGCTGGTTATGCGATACAAACATTGAAATGTGTTAGTTTTCAAATCATGCACTAAAAGTGTTTTGAAGTCATAACATAGTGCTGTGCAACGAAAGGCACAAAAATAAGTGTTCATTAATCGATAATCTACCCCTGTAATCACAATTTGTGTGAACAAGAATGAAAAGTCATTGGTGTTTTAGTACCACTAGTGTTCATTTCAACTGGAAACTGCAGTGAATTGTATGTATAGGTACATTTTTGTGCATGTGGCTGGAAATATTAGCAAATTTCAGCTTCCCCAACAGCTTTTCCTCTGAGAAATAGCTCAGAGATTATTAATAGCTCAAGCTCAAGGGAATTCATTTATTGAGAAAATAAAGCTAGCATTCAGTGCCAAACCTCTCTTATCCAATACAGTGCAACACTTCTGTTCAAATTACTCAAGTTGTTGAAGTCTGAGTTTCTAGTAAATTTTTGCAAGTGCATGCTTGTATTTCCAGTATCACAAGAAGGCCTTCAGTAAACTAGTTTTTTAAAAACCTCTCTTGTGAGTAGAGCTATTGCAAACTGTTGTTTGTAGGGAGATACAATAACAAATTCAGTCTAACAAATTCTTTTGGTTTATGAATATTTATGAAGCTTTATGAGCTAACAATTTGCAGCATTTATTTTGTACAGCATTTTACATAGACATTTTTAACATTAAAGTTTATACTTTTAGTTAATGCATTAACTAATAGTAGTATGTTTATGTAGCATTGTTATTTATTGAAACCTAGAGCACTGAATCTAAAGAACTGACAGAAGTATTATACTCATAATTCCTTGACAAGCCTTCTAAGTCTTAACCCTCGTCACATGATGCACTGTATATATATATATATATATATATATATATAATTAATCTCAGCAGTCAGTGCTGCTTGTCCCCTAAAGGCAAAACTCTTTTACAACCGTTTTTTTTTTGGTATCACAGCAAGTGATAGTAGCACTTCTCTCACACTTCACCAAGTCTGTTTAAAGAGGTTCAGGGAGATCAGCTGAATGAAGACTGTGGTCTGAAGAAGGATGCTGGCAGCTTTAGTTCACTTCCTTTGGGGTGACTGGGATTAAAGGGTGTAATCCACCTCGTTTTGGCACCAGACGTCCAGCTGGACTGACCTCAAATCCCAGAGATCCCAATATAACAGATCGCTCGGTGAGGGGTGCGCTCAACACCATTTTGATCAGACGAGAGTCAAAATGTTAAATGTTATAACCTTGTAATTATAATATTTTGTAATATAATATTAATAATATTATATAAAAATTTTTTGGTTCAAATATGATAATAGTAACTTTTATAAATTTAACCTATGAATGTATCAAGACAATTAAGACAAGTTAAAAAAGGTCCCACTTAGGGCTGCACGATAAATCGAAATGGAATCGAGATCACTATTCGACAGAAGCTGCAATTGCCTTGCGTATCTTTCAGTGAAGCATGGTTCTGTGATCAGCAGTAAATCTCTATCCAAAGGCAAAAGGGCGCTCTTGCACTGAAACTCCAAATACGCCTCGCAGAAAAAACCCAGGAAATCACTGCAGCTGAATAAATAGAAGATTCAACTGCTTTCATTGATTCAACGTGACTAATAAACACACGACTACTGCAATATACGGTTTATCAGAGTTATTATTATAATTTTCATTAAAATAAAGTATATTTATAATGCACTGTTTAAATACTATGAAATATGTTGCGTGCCTTATTCTGTGTAAGAAGCCACATCATCTCACAGAAGGATTTATTTCAAACATTCGACTGACGTTATGAAGTTAGTTTGGAGTAAAAATATGTTATTATATGTGGTATTTTCACATGCTTTCAGATGGAGCAGCATTTACTTCACAGAGCTGTAGTTCACTGAGAAGCTATGCAAACAGCTGTCATTATCGCGAACGATTTCTTCGATTTCATAATCGCGCAATAAAATCGTCTGTGATTGTTTTGTTTGTTTTTTTTTTGCGTAACTTGTCAGTGAACTACGGCTATGTGTAGTAAATTCTGCTCCATCTGAAAGCACGTGATGATGATTTCCTGCTGATTACAGAACCGGCTTTACTAACAAAATGCACATAACAATCGCATTCGATTAATCGTGCAACCCTAGTACCACTTTAGGTGTCGTTTAATAAAACTAGACTAGAGAGAGACTTTCCTGTTTATTTACGAGCGGTCAATAACACTGAGTGTATTGCCTCTGATTTCTCACAGATTGTGTTGTATATTTGTCAGCGAGAGTGAAGCTTTTCTCTGGAGGGTGTGAGTTGGGCGTCCTCTCTGCCGATCCATCAAAATTCCAGCTATTGTTGTGCTCCAGTGGTTGCTCTATAAACAGGAAGTGAGGCCTCTCATCAGAGCAAAGGCTTCCTGCTGTAATGACACCACACATGCATACATGTGCTCTCATTCCCTCTGGTTACATGTATACTAACACACACACACACATAACCACACCAGCCTCCTCCTCCCACCACCTCGCACACACATAAATGCACACATACCAGATGGGAGATGGGTGTGACGGGGGAGTTTCATTAAAAAGAGACAGATCTTCTCTTACCAGAACATGAACACGCAAAAGAAGAACAGAGAAGAGGGAGGGAAAAAGAGCGATTGAGATGGCTTTCATGGTGTTAGATTACCTGCCCTCCTCTGAACTAACCAGAGTGAGAGAAACCAGCCATTTTAAGAAACTTGAGCTTGTTCAGAGACCGTGACGATGACCTTAAAGCATAGATTCATATTCTTTAATGTATTAACCCCCGATGCATAAAATTAATACTGTAATAAAAAAAACATGCTTAATGGTTATTTTTACTTCCAGTAATAAATAAAAAATATATATATATTTTCTTTTATTTGGTTATTTATTTTTAATATTCATAAAGGATTCACAAAAGAGAACAGAAACTTTCTTAATAGTTCTTTGTGCTACAAACCAAGTATTAGATTATGTCCACTGCAATAGATGATAATTCTACTTGGTGCATCACCACTTTCGTCCTATTTTGAATTTATGTTGTCATAAATTAAAAAATAAACACAATGTTTTTCATATAAAATTATGGGGTCACAAAGGTAGTTTTGAAGTAAGATCACACTCTGAATGGTCAAAAATGGCTATTAAATATCAGTTAAATGCTGTGGACATCGTGCACCAGAGCTTTAAGGTTTATTGCACTTTATAGGAGAAAGATCTGCTCCAGGTATTTCTTTGACAATGTAAATATCACTATTACTATTGCTCAAACATGGGCCTCTAACCTAGAGTATTCACCTTTATTTCAGCCACAGACTGAATAATAGCTCAAATAGTGCTCAATAACTTTTCTATACTCAGATGTACGATTTTCACCTTCTAGAAAAAGCGACAGACTCATTTAGGAAGCAGAAAGTTATAGACTTGGGGGACAGTTCTTTTGACTTGAATGGGTAAGCAACCACCTAGCAACAGCCCAAAACACCTTAGCAACCTGACACCCTAGCAACCAACCACAAAACTGTACAGCTGCATCATGGTGGCTTACCCCCCTGCACAGGCAAGTGCCACTCACATTTTCAGAAAATATTCACATCTTCAGAAAATATTAAAAGCGTATTTACATACGTCTTTAAATACTTGCCTCTTCTCAGGGTTCTGGTATAATAAACAGTATTTGCAGGGTGAGAGTTATCGCGGTGTGAACTCAATATTAATAAATAAACAGCTGGAGAGACAATACTTTTAAATTCATGAGAAAGACATCTGGCTGCCCTGCGAGCTCTAACTGAACGACCGTGATCACGTCTCTCGCCAAGGACGCAGATGTACTTATGGAGGCCAGGCGGTTCTGAGTAAGAGTGTCCCACTTGGGCTGCCATCAAGGTCAATAAAGCATACAGGCGGTGGAGGGATGAGCTGTGCTGTTTGAAAGTGTATATAATGCAAGAATTGATCGAATGTTGTGCTTATAGCCTGTTTTGGATGCTTTTTTGACAGTTTCCTGAGTAAATGATGACAGAGTTAAAATTGTGTAAACCATCCCTTTAAGAAAATGATTTTTGCTGTTCACTGCATTTTTATTAGGACTCTGCCAAATATGGGTCAAATCTAAAAGCATGAGCAGCATGATCATCTGGTGATGGTCTGGCAACCCGAAGCCAGGCACTTAACCCTGAGTTTCCCCAGGGGGCTACACAGAAGCCCCTACAGTCAAAAATCACTCACCCTCTGGTTATGAACCCAGTGAAGAGGTTTAGGTTGCTTTGTGCCATAACATATGCTGTACGTAAGATGAAACATTGACATGGTTTACAGAGTTTTGAATTGAACTCAAAGAATGACCCACATTAGCAGCCTTTGTTTTGTTCCATATTTATTCTGTTTTACCTTCATTTGTTGAGAAAGTGTGTGCAAAAAAGAGGGTGAATGAGAGACAAAAAAGAGAGCGGGAAAGAGAGTCTGAGCTGGCCTTACCATGATAATCTAATCCCTGTTCAGAGAGCTTTTTTTTTTTTAGAGAGCAAGTTAATGCCTTCAGATTATAGTTCAGCTCTAGACCACGCCAACCAACACCACACAAGTGTATCTGCAAGCCACTTGCTGTCACAACATCAATTCTACAGTCATCCATCTTCAATAGAAAAACATTGTGTAAAGGCTTTAGTTAATTAAAACTAAACCCATAAAAAATAATTTTTTGTTACTTGACATAAAATGCACATTAACTGAAATAAAAGCTAATTTTGTTTCAGCATAATTTTCATTTAATTTAACTTGAACTTGACTAGACATGATTTGTGATGTATCTTTGCCACTTTGGAGCTTGACGGACCCAGTGAGAGTCATCATTCGCTTTCATTCTTTTGAAAAGAATGGCCAGTATTCTTCAAAATACAATTTTTGTCTATCATTATAAATTACATGAATGTGAGTAAATGATGACAGATTTTTCATATTTAGATTAAAATACTAAATATGTCTGTTTATTTTATTTTATCAAATCAATGTGTGGTTTTGTTTTCCTGTGAATTTTATTGCTGTTTGAAACGATTAAATCATGATAGATTGCATTTAAATCAAATAGAGTAGATGGATCTTCTCTGTTTGAGTGTGTATGTGTGTTTCTTGGACAAGCTGTGTGGCCACATAGGTGTTATGTCATACTGCCATCAGGAGTGCTGCAGAGGCTCGGGCAGATATTACATAAGCATTACTGCTAGTGTCCCTCTCTCATCTCTCTATCATGCGCACACACACACATAAATACATGCACACTTGCATGCTTTGGCTTCCACCCAAAAACAAAACACACATATAAACACACCTGTAGAAAAAATTTCCCTTTATCCCAAAACATTTACATTGCAATTCGCCACTTTGACGGATCTGCATGAATTTATAATACAATCGTCTTTGTTTAAAAATAAAAAGCAGAAAGTTATAAGTACAAAAAAAAAAAGGTAAATCAAAATGATCATTCTACTAAACATTTACATTGGTGTTCCACTTATAAGAAAGAAAGTCATACAGGTTTGGAATGACTTGAGGGTGAGTAGATAAAACAAAAAATAACATTTTATTTTTGTCATTTTTATATAGAGGAGTATTTTTAAGTAAAGGAGTGATCATGGGATCCTAATGAAATTAAGATTTATTTACGCATGTATGTATGTATTTATTTATTTATGAGGTTATTGAATAATAAGTAACTGAAATGTGAGGTAATCTGAATAAATTTACATTCAGAAAAAAAGAAACCTTTGGGAGTTTTAGTTTATTGTATGTGTGTTTCTTGGACAAGCTGTGTGGCCACATAGGTGTTATGTCATACTGCCATCAGGAGTGCTGCAGAGGCTCGGGCAGATATTACATAAGCATTACTGCTAGTGTCCCTCTCTCATCTCTCTATCATGCGCACACACACACATAAATACATGCACACTTGCATGCTTTGGCTTCCACCCAAAAACAAAACACACATATAAACACACCTGTAGAAAAAATTTCCCTTTATCCCAAAACATTTACATTGCAATTCGCCACTTTGACGGATCTGCATGAATTTATAATACAATCGTCTTTGTTTAAAAATAAAAAGCAGAAAGTTATAAGTACAAAAAAAAAAAGGTAAATCAAAATGATCATTCTACTAAACATTTACATTGGTGTTCCACTTATAAGAAAGAAAGTCATACAGGTTTGGAATGACTTGAGGGTGAGTAGATAAAACAAAAAATAACATTTTATTTTTGTCATTTTTATATAGAGGAGTATTTTTAAGTAAAGGAGTGATCATGGGATCCTAATGAAATTAAGATTTATTTACGCATATATGTATGTATTTATTTATTTATGAGGTTATTGAATAATAAGTAACTGAAATGTGAGGTAATCTGAATAAATTTACATTCAGAAAAAAAGAAACCTTTGGGAGTTTTAGTTTATCAAAAAGGATCTTATTTGATCATTATTTCACTTGACTTGATTCTTAATTGATTCTTTTAGCATTTTAGAGTAAGATTTTTTTGACACGATATTTTAATTCATTCACAGATTTTTGACTGTTGTAAGTCTTGTTGAAACTAAATCTGAGATTTAAGCTTAACTGTAAAACAAGTGAGAGAACCTGCCAGTGAAACAAGAGAAATATTTTCCTAATAGAAGATTATTTCTCTGATGTTCACATTTTTTTAAAAGTTGTAATGCAAATTTGTTGCATTAAATTTTAAATATATATGTATATTGTTTTAAAGGTATTTTTAGTATTTTATTTTTATTTTTTACGACAAACATTAATGTAGGTTAAAAATAGGTATAATTTCTACGAATTTGGGTTGAACAAACATTCTGCACCATTACACGGTTTAATCACAAGTTTGAAGTTGCTGGAGTTGCTTATCAGAAAGTGTCAGATTTTTTTTAATCAAACCTAAACCCTTTCCAGTGGTATCATCATTCAGGATTTCCAGATTCTTTGGTCAGTAGTGCTCAATAACTTTTCTATACTCAGATGTACGATTTTCACCTTCTAGAAAAAGCGACAGACTCATTTAGGAAGCAGAAAGTTATAGACTTGGGGGACAGTTCTTTTGACTTGAATGGGTAAGCAACCACCTAGCAACAGCCCAAAACACCTTAGCAACCTGACACCCTAGCAACCAACCACAAAACTGTACAGCTGCATCATGGTGGCTTACCCCCCTGCACAGGCAAGTGCCACTCACATTTTCAGAAAATATTCACATCTTCAGAAAATATTAAAAGCGTATTTACATACGTCTTTAAATACTTGCCTCTTCTCAGGGTTCTGGTATAATAAACAGTATTTGCAGGGTGAGAGTTATCGCGGTGTGAACTCAATATTAATAAATAAACAGCTGGAGAGACAATACTTTTAAATTCATGAGAAAGACATCTGGCTGCCCTGCGAGCTCTAACTGAACGACCGTGATCACGTCTCTCGCCAAGGACGCAGATGTACTTATGGAGGCCAGGCGGTTCTGAGTAAGAGTGTCCCACTTGGGCTGCCATCAAGGTCAATAAAGCATACAGGCGGTGGAGGGATGAGCTGTGCTGTTTGAAAGTGTATATAATGCAAGAATTGATCGAATGTTGTGCTTATAGCCTGTTTTGGATGCTTTTTTGACAGTTTCCTGAGTAAATGATGACAGAGTTAAAATTGTGTAAACCATCCCTTTAAGAAAATGATTTTTGCTGTTCACTGCATTTTTATTAGGACTCTGCCAAATATGGGTCAAATCTAAAAGCATGAGCAGCATGATCATCTGGTGATGGTCTGGCAACCCGAAGCCAGGCACTTAACCCTGAGTTTCCCCAGGGGGCTACACAGAAGCCCCTACAGTCAAAAATCACTCACCCTCTGGTTATGAACCCAGTGAAGAGGTTTAGGTTGCTTTGTGCCATAACATATGCTGTACGTAAGATGAAACATTGACATGGTTTACAGAGTTTTGAATTGAACTCAAAGAATGACCCACATTAGCAGCCTTTGTTTTGTTCCATATTTATTCTGTTTTACCTTCATTTGTTGAGAAAGTGTGTGCAAAAAAGAGGGTGAATGAGAGACAAAAAAGAGAGCGGGAAAGAGAGTCTGAGCTGGCCTTACCATGATAATCTAATCCCTGTTCAGAGAGCTTTTTTTTTTTTAGAGAGCAAGTTAATGCCTTCAGATTATAGTTCAGCTCTAGACCACGCCAACCAACACCACACAAGTGTATCTGCAAGCCACTTGCTGTCACAACATCAATTCTACAGTCATCCATCTTCAATAGAAAAACATTGTGTAAAGGCTTTAGTTAATTAAAACTAAACCCATAAAAAATAATTTTTTGTTACTTGACATAAAATGCACATTAACTGAAATAAAAGCTAATTTTGTTTCAGCATAATTTTCATTTAATTTAACTTGAACTTGACTAGACATGATTTGTGATGTATCTTTGCCACTTTGGAGCTTGACGGACCCAGTGAGAGTCATCATTCGCTTTCATTCTTTTGAAAAGAATGGCCAGTATTCTTCAAAATACAATTTTTGTCTATCATTATAAATTACATGAATGTGAGTAAATGATGACAGATTTTTCATATTTAGATTAAAATACTAAATATGTCTGTTTATTTTATTTTATCAAATCAATGTGTGGTTTTGTTTTCCTGTGAATTTTATTGCTGTTTGAAACGATTAAATCATGATAGATTGCATTTAAATCAAATAGAGTAGATGGATCTTCTCTGTTTGAGTGTGTATGTGTGTTTCTTGGACAAGCTGTGTGGCCACATAGGTGTTATGTCATACTGCCATCAGGAGTGCTGCAGAGGCTCGGGCAGATATTACATAAGCATTACTGCTAGTGTCCCTCTCTCATCTCTCTATCATGCGCACACACACACATAAATACATGCACACTTGCATGCTTTGGCTTCCACCCAAAAACAAAACACACATATAAACACACCTGTAGAAAAAATTTCCCTTTATCCCAAAACATTTACATTGCAATTCGCCACTTTGACGGATCTGCATGAATTTATAATACAATCGTCTTTGTTTAAAAATAAAAAGCAGAAAGTTATAAGTACAAAAAAAAAAAGGTAAATCAAAATGATCATTCTACTAAACATTTACATTGGTGTTCCACTTATAAGAAAGAAAGTCATACAGGTTTGGAATGACTTGAGGGTGAGTAGATAAAACAAAAAATAACATTTTATTTTTGTCATTTTTATATAGAGGAGTATTTTTAAGTAAAGGAGTGATCATGGGATCCTAATGAAATTAAGATTTATTTACGCATATATGTATGTATTTATTTATTTATGAGGTTATTGAATAATAAGTAACTGAAATGTGAGGTAATCTGAATAAATTTACATTCAGAAAAAAAGAAACCTTGGGAGTTTTAGTTTATCAAAAAGGATCTTATTTGATCATTATTTCACTTGACTTGATTCTTAATTGATTCTTTTAGCATTTTAGAGTAAGATTTTTTTGACACGATATTTTAATTCATTCACAGATTTTTGACTGTTGTAAGTCTTGTTGAAACTAAATCTGAGATTTAAGCTTAACTGTAAAACAAGTGAGAGAACCTGCCAGTGAAACAAGAGAAATATTTTCCTAATAGAAGATTATTTCTCTGATTTGTTGCTCATTTTAAATATATATGTATATTGTTTTAAAGGTATTTTTAGTATTTTATTTTTATTTTTTACGACAGTAATTCATTCACAGATTTTTGACTGTTGTAAGTCTTGTTGAAACTAAATCTGAGATTTAAGCTTAACTGTAAAACAAGTGAGAGAACCTGCCAGTGAAACAAGAGAAATATTTTCCTAATAGAAGATTATTTCTCTGATGTTCACATTTTTTTAAAAGTTGTAATGCAAATTTGTTGCATTAAATTTTAAATATATATGTATATTGTTTTAAAGGTATTTTTAGTATTTTATTTTTATTTTTTACGACAAACATTAATGTAGGTTAAAAATAGGTATAATTTCTACGAATTTGGGTTGAACAAACATTCTGCACCATTACACGGTTTAATCACAAGTTTGAAGTTGCTGGAGTTGCTTATCAGAAAGTGTCAGATTTTTTTTAATCAAACCTAAACCCTTTCCAGTGGTATCATCATTCAGGATTTCCAGATTCTTTGGTCAGTCATCAAGCACACTAGCAGGAAAATAATCCCTCGCTTTATTGCTTGTGTAACCGTGTTCTGGCTTTAGGGAGTGGCGTTCTGTAGTGACTGCGCTGGGAGGTTGTGGAGCCCTCGCACATCTGCAATCTCTACTGGAGAAACACTCATCTGATAATACTGATCTCCAACCAATCTGAGGCCATTATCATACAATTATGAGCTATGAATTCTGACTGAGCTTGGAAGAAGAACTACTGCTTTGTGAAGAAGTCATTTCAGCGGAGTAATCTCATCAGCAGATGAGCGTCACACGTCAGTAACACACACATTGTACTGCACTGTTGGTTCTTGGTGTGAGATCGACATCAGCAGTGGCAGTGCAGGTTGTTTGAAAAGCTACAACCCCTCTTGGTCGGCCTCTCATGGTATTTTAGGATTTATCAAACACACACACTGACATGCAACATGTTTGTTTGGCACGGATGCAACAATTAACATATGTGCACAGTGCACACACACATACCCACATAGTATTTTGGCTCAAGGTTTATGGTTCAGGCCAGGGAGTGTTAGAAAAACCATATGTGTCATGGACTTGTTTAGCTCTGTCTTTCACATGAGGATATACACACGTTTTCTCTTTCTCTCCCACACACACACACACACACTGGCTCAGAGCAGAGGAGTAGTGTCCAGAGCATGGGGCGTTTGTGCTGAGCTGGACTAGCCGTCAGGTTGAATAAGCGAGCAGACAGTTGATTCGCCATAGCCATTCATCAGCCAGAGAAAAGAGAGGAGGGGAAAGAATGGAGCTCTCGCTCAGGGCTGTGTCTCTCAGATATGGGCCGTGTATGTGCTGCTGTTTCTTTCCACTGAAAGCTGGCTGTCTTTGTGTGTGTTTTTATGCTTGGCACATGTGTTTATGCTTGTGTGTCGGTGGTGTGTAAACAGCGGATCCTGCTTTTAAATGCACTCATAAAGATGTGATTTCATTTTTGTGAAGAATTTTCTCAAGCATATGGCTGCTTATCAATCATTGATAATTTAATTATGATTTAATTACTTCAGCAGTAGTATGTCACAGAAAAAGAACAATACTAAGGATAAATTAAAGTTTTGCCTTAGCAGATATGTTCCTATGCTTAATGTGGTAACATCTAAATTAATTGTTTTTATTTGAAGTAAAAAAAAAAGTAAAAAGTGAGATTCATATTTACACTTCTGTTTAAATGTTTGGTGTAGGCCTGGGCGATAAAACGGTATCGATATTTATCGACGGTACACCTTCAATAACGATATAAAAAATGTTTGTTATAGGCACGTGCTAAGAGTGACGCAGACAGCACACACAAACACGAACACATGCTGAATTGAGTGCAGTGCCTGCCTGTGATGAGGAGATTGTGAATAAAAAAAAAAATTATATTAGGCGAATTTAAAATAAACATTTGCATTTGAATGTTAGGAGTGCGTCAGGGAGCGTCATCAGTGGCGCACGATATGTGGTGATAATGATGTAAGTGATGTTGTTGCATTTTAATGTTTTGTTAGTCTAGTCCACGAGATGTGCCACCGCTGTGTTGTGCATTCAAAATATTAGAGAAATATAGAAGCTCAATGTGGAGAAGATCTTGAATGGGTTAAAACCGAAACCAAGCCATTCACACAGAATGCATATTCAGTGCATTTTTAGACGGACAGATATGACTGCTGCACTCGCATCACACAATATGTAGCCATGCAAAGTTAAAACCGTTTAAACTTTTTTAGAAAACACGTAGTGAATTTGTGGAGGTTTATTCCCTTTTACTGCATCTCTTATGTTTTTAAATGCAATCTGCGTGATGGGCGATTCGGCTCTTTGTATTAAGCAATGCATGAATACATGATGCTGTTTTGTTCATAATTGTTTATGCAATTTATGAAATTATATTTGATTTATGAGTTAATTTAGACGTAATACAGATTTTTTTTAATAGACCTTTATTTCCTTGCGTTGACAATTTAAATGTGTGGCATTATTTTGCTCATTGTGCCCTCCTGTGATATTATATTTGTTGTTTGTCTCAATAAATTGGGTTAATTTAAAAATACAGTGGTTAAATAAAAAAAAAAATTCTATTGCTCTTTGTTTTAAAAAAGGTTATAAAAAATTTCAATAATTATCGATACCGAACGATATGAAACATTATATCGTTGATACATTTTTTAAGCTATGTCGCCCAGCCCTAGTTTGGGGTCAGCATTTTTTTTTTTAATATATATATATATATTAATACTTTAATGGGATGCTTTTTGGATGCACTACACAATCCAAAGAGACAGTAAATACATTTGTAATGTCACAAAATATATCTATTAAAAGTAAATGTCGTTCTTTTGAACTTTTTATTCATCAAAGAATCCTGAAAAATGCTTCATGGTTTCAACCAAAATATTAAGCAGCACAAATGTTTTCAACATTCACAATAAGAAGAAATGTTTCTTAAGCACCAAATCAGCATATTAGAATGATTTCTGAAGAATCATGTGACACTGAAGACTGGAGTAATGGCTGCTGAAAATTCAGCTTTGCCATAACAGGAATAAATTATATTTTAAAATTATATTCACTAACACTGTTATTTTAAATTGTAGTAATATTTCACAATGTTACTGTTTTACTGTATTTTTGATCATGGGCATGAAATATCAAACAATCTTATCAACCCGAAACCTGTGAGCAAAACTAGTGTATTTTATTATTAAATTTAATGTTATTTTGTTTATTATATTGTTCATTTCATTTTTCACTCCAAAACTAAAATTTTTAATTGAAAAGAAATAGGAATGTTTTAGAAATCATTACACAAAAAGTGATTATTGGCGTTTGACCATTTCCTGATCACTACTTTTATACGTCACTGTGAAAATAAAAACATAAGGCTTTGAAATGCCGAAAAGTAAGTGAGGGTGACTAAATAATGATACAATTTTTGAGTGAACTGTTCCTTTAAGAGGACTGAATCACTAATCACTAACTATTTATAAGGTGCTTACTTTGTACAGTGTATATAATGGCAAATGTGTTGTAAGAGTTGAGGCAGGGCGCAGATGTGTCAGAAGAAGGTTCCTCAGGAATCTCAAATGAACGGTGGCTGTATCCCAACTGTGGAAACCACTAGAATCACACACGCCTATCATAACCACTGTCAGCAACCATAACTAGTGGACAGGGACGCAGTCTCTATAGGGGATGCGTATTTTTGAAGAACTCGAGTTGTAAATCTTGTTTTATGCCTATGTAACGTGGACAGGCTACAGTTAAGCAGTGTTCATTGTGTCTTCATTTCAGAAACACTGCAGAACAAAGGAGCCCTTCACCCTGTGCAAGTCCATAACTAGTGGACAGGGACGCAGTCTCTATAGGGGATGCGTATTTTTGAAGAACTCGAGTTGTCAATCTTGTTTTATGCCTATGTAACGTGGACAGGCTACAGTTAAGCAGTGTTCATTGTGTCTTCATTTCAGAAACTGCAGAACAAAGGAGCCCTTCACCCTGTGCAAGCTGTATCACTTAGCTTTACATTTCAGCTGAATGGAAACATTTGTGCCCGTTCTCCGGTCAGTTTTTATCGTATGACCACATCTGTACTCACATTCCTCATTACACAGACTTTAACTTTGCTAGACTTGACATTTCGTGTAGCATGTCCAACCAAGCCTGTTTCTTCTTGGCTCCTCTCGTTCCTCAGTTTCAAACCTGGGGGAATTACATCTCTGGAACACACCAGAATATTTTTCGTAATTTAACATGATGTTAGCCTCAGCACCTGCTATTGTGCTTGCAGTCGTAAACTTGTGCCAGGGCCCCCCTTTTATTTCAGCCGTAATCAGCAGTTGAGGGTACCAGGCAGGATCTACTCCAAGATGGGACCGGGAGGGACTTCCCTTTGTCTTCCCCAACCAGACATGCTTCAGACAGGCCTCTAGCGTAGGATGGACCCTTGCATCCAACAATGGCCGCGTTGGACTCCCCGCAGCTCAGAGGAGGTACAGACATGAGCTATTGTGAGAGTTCTGGTGTGAGAGGCACAATGCAATTGTAGTTTGAGGGGATTTGAGATCCACCAAATTGTTAGTAAGATAGGAAGACTGTAGAGACAATATGTTCCTAAAGGAGTTTCGCAGTAATGATGGATAACACAAGTGAGTTTCATCATTGGTAATTGTGATTTTGAATAAAAACAAAATACCATTTGCACATTGAGTGGAAATTCAAAATGGATGTTAATTCATACCAACGTTTTGTTTTGTTACATTATGCTTGTTTTAGGACAGATTTTGCATTAACAATCTCACTGGTTGCAATCTTAAGGAAAAACAAGTGATTAATCTGCTGTCTGTCACATCACAATGAGAACAAAAGACAATCAAGCTCTTCTATCTTTTTTTGTCAGCATTGATGCCTGTTAGTGGTTTGGTTACTGTCTCTGTGCATTTGGACAAAATGCACAATTTGGTTTAGGATTTGAGTGCACACGCGCGTACTGACACACACACACACACACACACACCGCTCAATTTGAAAAATGCACTGATCCTGCATTGATGGAGCTACAAGATGAGATGAACTGTCTGGGGATAAGTAGGTCAGCAGAGCTGAGGTAAGCCCTCCGAGAACAGCCATGTTTCAATAATAACTCCATTGCTGACGTGTGTATATATATGTGTGTGTGTTTGTGTATTGTTTGTCCTTACACATCTCCCAAACCTCTTGGTATCATAGTTACAGCGATTTAATGCTCAGCTCATTGGTTTGCCAAACAGCAAAACACTATTCATTACCAGCTCAGCATGTTCAGTTCAGTTATTATGTGGTTAAGCACCTCATCCATTCCATTGTCGCAGAGGCTACACTGTTTACACGCTACCCAACATACAAAATCAAATAATCAAAGGAAATAAACTAGATAAGTAGGCAAACATTGGATATAAGTCGAGATAAATTGATGATGGGACCTCTAGGAAAACTTCCAATTTCCTAAACGTCTCCGCTTTAAATTTCTTACCGGGCATTTTATAGCACAGCAAGTTAACTTACCGTAAAAGATGAACTGTGCAGAGGCGAGTGCATTTTGTGCATTAGAATGTGTGTGTTTGTGTGAGGGGGATGCAGGGCCAGTGGTGAAATGTAGTTTGTATATAATGGATTATTGATTGTTGGGAGAGAGAGAGGACTGGCCCTCAGGGTTCATCCCAACTGGCCCATCTCTTGCCTAACACTGAATAGTCTCTTTACGCCTGAGCAGACACACGCACACATTTGTACACACAATGAATTTAGGCCTGTGAGCAGACAGACACTGCTCATACTGACTATGAGAGGGGACTAACTGAGACTTGCTGTTGTCCTTCAGGCAAAGATTCACACAAATGAGCTGAAATGTAAGGTGGATGGGGCAAGTTGTCACACATACCTTAAAGAAAAAGAAAAAAATACTGAACATTTCCAGCTCTTTGAACACATGTTGGCCTTAAGTTAAACTGTCTATTATTGGTATTTTAGCTAAATGTAAATGGTAACTTTAAATTTAACGAGTGAGCAATAATTATGAAAATCAAAACATTTTTGAACTGGAAATATTATTATTATTATAATTATAATAAATGCTATAAATTTGTAACATTTAAATTCAAAATATATTGTAATAGTATTTACACACATTTGTACAACTGGCTCTTTGGCTTAAAGCCCTAATATTACTGAGATATTGGCTCTTGTTACTCAGACTTGGTCTCTACTGTAGTGTAGAATGTATTTATTTTAACCAAATTAACCAATTGCACAAACTAGATTAACAGATATGCCAACACACAGCCTATGTATTACAATAAGCATTCAGTCAGCATAACCATTTTTGAAGAATGCAAAAAAGATTAGCTATGTTTAAATTTGATAGAAAACGAAACAGAATGGCAGGAACTCCTGATTCTGGACTGGGGTGTGTGTGTTTTTGAGAATTTTTAAACAATTAATATCCTTCTTGTCAGAATATTGAGCAGTGTATTTACTGTATCTTTGTTTAAGGTCTTGTTAGAATAATCAGAAAGCATTTTGGATAAGTTAGTGTGTTTATGCAATACTTAAAGATGTGCCATTTCCTCTGACTCTTAAATGAGGACATCAGCAGTCTCTCTCTCTCTATCTCATTGTCCCTCTCCCACTCACTTGTAAATGGTGCATAGCATAAAACCCAATGTACTGTGTTCTCTGTATTCAGCTATGAAGTATGGATCCTGCCTTAAATGAAGTTTTGACTGAAAAAAGCCAGTCAGATGACATTATATAAAAGGACTCTGTTAGCTGGTGGTTGTCTCAAACACTGGACCTAAGTTCTTTCCATTTAACAGTTTTGTATCTCTACATCTTTTGTATGTAGCACTTGATTCATA
Organism: Sinocyclocheilus grahami; assembly: GCF_001515645.1. Taxonomy (NCBI): domain Eukaryota; kingdom Metazoa; phylum Chordata; class Actinopteri; order Cypriniformes; family Cyprinidae; genus Sinocyclocheilus; species Sinocyclocheilus grahami. Next base: position 137,329 of record NW_015506066.1, on the reverse strand, counting down.
ACAGCACTTCATTCATAATAACAGTAATTTTATAAAACAAATATGCATAGTGCCTTCCATTTACTAATAGCAGCTTGTTTATTGCTATGAACTAATGGATTAATGAATAACCTTTATTTGCTCATTTGCCAGTCTTGTTCTCAATTTTGCTTCTGTTCTGTCTCCATTTCCTCCCAGGTGACCAGAATGAAGCAAACCCTCAGCTGGTAAGATGATTCATAGGAGGAAAAACTCCAGACATATTCCAGACAAAAGCAACACTGTCAAAACAGAATTACCAACAATGGCACGTTTGACAAAGAGAACTTTTACCCAGAACGAATGACTACAGGCGAGACAGACTTAATAGGATCTAATAATTTGGACAACAGATAGCAGCATAGTGGAGTATTCAAGCCTTGAGATGGAGGTGGAACGGCCAGACATTGTAGAGGAAGAGTCCTTCTCCAAGGGTCACCAGGAAGGCAAGAAGAGCAGAGGTCACACTTGTGAACTCTGTGGAAGAAGTTTTCCTTTTCTCAGCTCCTTGTCCCAGCACATGAGAAAGCACACTGGGGAGAAACCATACAAGTGTCCTCACTGTGAGCACCGCTCAGCCCAGAAGGGTAGCTTAAAGGCCCACATTCGCAGTCACAAACTGGATGGCCTCAGCCAGAGCATCGGTGGTGAGGAAGAAGACGTGGACGAGGAAGGGGAAGGGGAAAAGGAAGGAGGGGTGCCAGAAGATCAAGGCGGTTGCTCCAGTCCGACTGAGAGTACCTCGGCCTGCAACAAGGTTGTGAGCGGTGAGGATGCAACCAAAATAAGGAAGAAAGGTGGGAAGAAGGACATAACCTCTGGTGAGAATGGCAAAGAGTCAGTGCAATGCACTCTGTGCAGGAAGAGACTGTCCAGTCTTGCAGAGCTTGAACAGCATATGCAGGAGCTTCACAAGGTCTTCCGATGTGAACTGTGCCCTTATGAGACTTTGCAGGAGAACCAACTGCAGGCTCACATTGAGAAGGTACATCCTATTGAGGAGGAATCTGTCACCAAAGAAGTCTCTATCAGCGAGGATGCTGACTGTGTACTCGGTAAAGGCGAGTTCCCATGTGGACAATGTGACCAGGTGTTCACCCAGGCCTGGTTTTTGAAAGCTCACATGAAAAAGCATCAGAACAGTCTGGATCATGGGTGCCGGATCTGTGGACGCCGCTTTCGTGAGCCCTGGTTTCTACGTAGCCACATGAAGACCCACAACACCAAGGTAAAACCAAAGAGTGACTCTTACCTTCCGGCTACTGTCAATGAGGTGGCACAGGACGAGTCGAACTTGGTGAACGAAGTGTGTCTGTATGAACTCTGTGCCAAGTGTGGTAACTTCTTCCACAACAGCAAGAGCCTCCTGTTGCACGAACAGGTCCACAGAAATGTTGAGCTGCCTCCTAATAATACCGTATGCAGTGATAAGGACTTTGCATCTGTCACCAAGACAAGCTTCTTTGAATGCCTAAACTTGAAACCAGCAGGATATGAAGAGAACCCCACTGATGGAACTCTAGGGAAAAGAATCCCGGAGCTCGATCCAGTTTGTAGCTACCAGGCTTGGCAACTGGCCACCAGAGGCAAAGTGGTGGAGGTATCGGAGAAGAGCCTGGGTTGGGAAGAGAGGTTAGCCGATGCAGATGTAGCGTATGACAGGGAAAAAGGCGAGTATGTCTTGCTGAGACAGGACAAGCGGAAGAAATCACTTGATTCAATGCCAAGTATCCCAACTAAGAAACGGAGAGGGGCTGGGACCCAAGGCTCCAATACAGATCACCACAGCAATGGAGAAAGGAATGACCAGATTTCGATAGGTGAGCGAAGCCCAGAGAATCTGTGTGACACTGAGTACCGGCCTACTTCTCGCCCTAGCCGTAAGAATTCTCAGAAAACCTCAGAGTGCTTGGAGTGCGGAAAGGGCTTCCGCACACAGCAACAGATGGTGATCCACATGCTCATCAGACATGGTGGTTTGGGTGAAACCATTGGTGGAAATGGACTGTTCCGTAAAGCAGCGTCCAGCCCATCTAAAGCAGGGGAATCAGCAGGACTCTTCAGGGATCAAAAACAGACCGCGTTCTTTGGGGACACAGGTAAGGACATCCTACTCATTTTGACATTTAAAGCCAGCTCAAAGTTTTAATGTAATCTCATGAATGTTCTCTTAGTTTAAAAATTTGTTATAAACTTCAAGAACCACTTGTTTGCATATCATAAACTCCCTTAGGCCTACCACACTCACAGTTTGTAAACAACACAGTATTATTCATGCAATGGTGGGCAGATGCTTAACCTCTGGGATAGTTTTTGCTTTCATGTTCCAGATTTCGATAGGTGAGCGAAGCCCAGAGAATCTGTGTGACACTGAGTACCGGCCTACTTCTCGCCCTAGCCGTAAGAATTCTCAGAAAACCTCAGAGTGCTTGGAGTGCGGAAAGGGCTTCCGCACACAGCAACAGATGGTGATCCACATGCTCATCAGACATGGTGGTTTGGGTGAAACCATTGGTGGAAATGGACTGTTCCGTAAAGCAGCGTCCAGCCCATCTAAAGCAGGGGAATCAGCAGGACTCTTCAGGGATCAAAAACAGACCGCGTTCTTTGGGGACACAGGTAAGGACATCCTACTCATTTTGACATTTAAAGCCAGCTCAAAGTTTTAATGTAATCTCATGAATGTTCTCTTAGTTTAAAAATTTGTTATAAACTTCAAGAACCACTGCATATCATAAACTCCCTTAGGCCTACCACACTCACAGTTTGTAAACAACACAGTATTATTCATGCAATGGTGGGCAGATGCTTAACCTCTGGGATAGTTTTTGCTTTTATGTTGAACAGCTAATGTTTAAATTCACTGAAAGGAATGTGATTTCATTTGAATCTGTTTATGTGTATTATACACTAGGGGTCCTCTGCATTGCTACTGTAAATCTACTTTACTGCAGGGATTTCAATTTCTACTCCTATTCAGCACCTGCCTACAGTACCATTTACAAGTGAACATAGACTTTGATTAGTTGACTCAGGTGTGTTCGATTACAGTTCGATTACAGAATTAATTTTACTCATGTTGAATTAGCTATGTGACAGTGCTCCAAAGAATGTGTAAACTTCACAACAGGTAACTGGTACCTGATCAGAAATGATGCTAAGATGATTAACTGAGGGATTACTGTAACATTTATAAAGCAGGTTTATCTTCTGTAGTCACTTTAGAAATTTAATTTATGAACCTTTATATTTTTTGTTGTTATTATTAATCCTACTCTTGTAGATCCACCTTCCTATGGAGTTCTAATAAAACACACTTGAACCAACAAATCAAGTTATAGGGTTCACGTGATCATTACTAGAATGTGTGTTAGACTAAAGGCAGATCTCCAGGAAAAGGATATGAGAATGGCTGGTTTAACAGCATGATATACTGTTTCTGAAGCTGAAGTTACAGAGGACAGAGACACCTTGTGGACAATTCCTGCAGCAAATCTGAATGTGCTCCGTTGAATTGTACTGTTTGTGCATAGCTTAAATCTTGAATACATACAGTATTTGATTTCAATTAGGCCTCTTATTACGACATTTATTCACTTGGTTTAGTTAATGAAGGCATTGTCTTTGCATCCAATTTATTAATTAACATACTTAATACTTTTTTAACAAAATTCACATTAAGTATAGAACCTTTATGATTTCCATTTGCAGTATCAGTGTTTTACTTTTCTGCTTCAAAGCTAAAAACAAAATTACTCTCATTGAAATGGACCTCATTGCATTTAATTCAGTTCCAATTACTCAAAGGACTAGTTTTTGGATTTGGGTTATTTTTTTAAATACATTTTAGTCTCAGTATCATTTGTTCATACCTCTTTAAATTACATCTGTTTTCTGTTCTTTCATACCATTAAAAAAAAATAAAAATAACATTTTCAGATCACAGCCTGTGTGAGCTCTTTGAAGCATGTTTTTAGTTATCAAGGTGCAAAACCAAGCTCTGAATTGTTAAATCTTTTGCTTGTGGCTGGAGCTGTCTAGCCCTCTTTGCATGATGCTATTTCTGGACTTCCTGTCTCAGGAAGACAAGCTCTAAAGATTTGTGTGACTTTTTTTTCACTTTCCCCATCTAAGTGCAACTCTTCAGTTAAAACCAGTGTTAAAATCACTGGAAAATACTGCAGATGACAGGTATCTCAACAAAGCCAATATGCCCCCATAGAGCACTAGCAGCTATTTTGATAATTGATCATTCCTGTCATATTTAGTGAAATCATGGGGTTTTATTTTAATTGTCTATAAGAGAAGACTTATAATAGACGTATAATAGATCTGATAAATTTGCTGTGTTTTACTTAACCACAATGTTAAGTAAAATAAAATTGCCTTAAACAAAAGATGCCCTCTTAGGGACACAAATGGAATGTTCCAGAACATAGGTTTCATTGTGTAAGAGTTGAAACCAATGTCCTCTCACTGCTGATATTTTCATGTAGGTGTGAAGTCTGTAGAATGCTCTCCTCTACAAGATTCTTAATAAGACCAACTAATTCTTAGAATATGATAGTTCCTCTCTTAGCTTTTCTACTGAAAGGCAGAAAGAATGTATGGAAGCAGTCATGGCCATTATGTTCATGTAAAGCTTATCTCAGAGGACCCCCCTCTCCGAATTGGCTCAAAAATAACCTCAGAGAGGTTGGAATGAAGGCTGCACAGCAGCTAGTGTAAGCCACCAAATGCAATCCAGATGGCTTGAGAGAGAGAATAGAAAGAGAGAGAGCTACTGAGAGAATACAGACATGTTAAATGTAAGCAAACATCTTGCTGACAGATGAGAAGAGGTAGTCCCAGGCAAAGTTCCCAGGCCCAGTAGTCTGTTGCTCCATTGTACTACTGTTAAACAAACTGTGTGAGATTGTGCTACCACTGTTAAGGTTTTTGACCTTGTGTAACTGTGCAGATTATCATTTACATGTGTATGTTATACAATGCCATAGAGAGTAAATATCACATATTAGATGTTGCATTATATTAGACAATTATATTGTATATGCTATAGTTACATCATATTATATATGTTACATCATGTTTATATATTATTGATTTGGTGCTCAAGAAAGGTTTTTTAGTATCATCAATGTTGAAAAGTTGATATGTTGTGCTACTTCATGTTTTAATGGAAACCTCAAATTTGTCACTATTCTTTGGTGAATAAAATATCCAAAAGAAACATTTGAATAATATATTTAAAATAGAAATCTTTTCTAACATCTTTAACTTTACTGTTTCTTTTGACCAATTTAATGCATCCTTGCTGAATGAAGTAGGGCGTTCCTTTAAAAAATCTTACTGACCCTAAATTTTTAGTGTTTGTGTGTGTGTGTGTACACTCGCTCTTAAAATCATTTTTCAGTCATAAAAATAATGTAAAACAAAACTTCTCAATCAGTATTAGTACATGTACTGAAGTAAAATTAAGTAGTTATGTGGTTCCATCTTGTGGTGAAACTGTGGTTTTGAATTTCAGTGTCTAAATTCATTGTTGTGCTGATTGCTGGCTTTTGTTCAGAAAATGTTGTTGTTGTGTAGTTACAAATCCCTATATGTTGTTTTCATGACAGATAAAAAGCCATACACCTGTGAGCACTGTGACTTTTGCACCTCGGAGCCCTCGGCCATCGCTGCCCATGTCCAAACGCATGATATGGCAATCAGGAACCGGGGCCAGAGGAGTGATGCCTTAACCAGCTCACTCAGCCAAAGCCAACCTCACCAAAGGAACCACACGGGCTTCCCAAGGCTGAGAAATGCCCTGCTGCAGCAGCCCTACTGGCCCTACACCAGCTCAACTCACCTGGAGAGGGCAGCACTGAGCGATGCCACATCAAAGACTGAGGAGGAAAGGAACAAGGGGTTGGAAGGAAGTAGCACCATGGATAAAGTGGATGCTAATCTGCTTAATCTCTCCATGGAGGTGGATAATGAAAAAGAAGGGGTTTCTTCCATGTTCTTGAAAAGTTTGGTTCAACACCAGTGTCCTTATTGCTCCTATGCAACCCTCTATCCAGAAGTTCTCTGGATTCACCAACGAATTGCACATAAAGTTGACAGCACTACGTTGGTGCCTAAGTGGGCCCCGAGAAACGGCCTCAAGGGGCCCAAATCACTTCTCGATTTCAAGAGACGCACCGGGCCACCTCCGTTTCTGGAGGGTAAGGACTGCCCCTCTCTGCCACAGATGAGAACATCCCGAACGATTCCACCTGATTGCAGCCCTGGAGGGATGAAGAAATCAAAACCTCCGACAAGTAGCGTAGAGTCAAGCTCCTCGCAAAGCAAGAGCTGGCACGCGGCCACAGCACCGGGGGCATCATCTCACTCGTCCAAACACAAGACCATCAAGTCCAGGACAGATGAGTTGGCAGGCAGTAAACACAAAGCAGACGTCCATCAAAACAGTTCCTCGCGGCCTACGGCAAGTCCTCAGAAGACTGGAAACCCAAAGACAGGAAGCAGAGTGATGGAGAGTAGTCTGCTACCTCAAGAGGGACTTCATTTTATGCTCTCTAGAAAACACAAACTCTCAGATCAGAGGAGCTCAAAAGCCTATGCTCCTCAGACCTTCGGCAGGTCTGATTCTCAAGCTCAGGACACACCATCCGTGTCTGGGTATGACCCCTGGAGCAGACTTGGCTTGAGAGGCTCGTCCTCTCACTCCCAGTCCAAAAGACAGTTGACGACTGATGGTCCAGAACCTGTGACGGACATCCTGAGTTTCTTGAAGAACTGCAGTCCTCACGATCTAGCTGCCCTCTACCACCACTGGGGCTTCAACAATGCCATGGCAGAGCAAGCAGGTAAGTGGGTGTATAGAATTCTGCATTGATATTCATAACCAGTATTATATAATGCTGATTTTTTTCGGTTTATTTTTTTTCTAATAAGTTTACATTTATTATACAGTGGCCCAAAAGTATTTGGACATTAAAGACACCCTCAAAAATGTAAGATCATTTCTCAATCAATCAATCAATCAATAGCATATTTTTGTGAAATATTTAGATTTGAAAAGTGCAAAAAATGTCGTTTGGTATGATCTGATGCAATGACACATCAATGCAATGATGAAACATTAAGCAAGTGTTTAGGGATTTGTGTGTCCAAATACTTTTTGGGGTCCCTCTATGATGTATTTTGAACCTATTTCACTTTTTCTGAAACTGATTACTAAACTGGTATTGAGAAATCATATTAATTTGCAGTGGGTTAGTGCACACTGGATTTATATTATACATATTCTTCTGTACCGTTTTTGATTATGACTCTTGAAACATCAAATAAGGCAAGATGCACATGTGCATTTATTAAGCCAATTACTACATTTGCATACCTCAGTCAACAAACCTTCAAATAAAACTACAATTGTGGATGCACATTTAATCATTTACAGAGATAGCTGAAGGTAAAAAAAAGAAAGATCACAATTAGTGGTAGTCTTTCAGTGACATCCGATACTGATATATAGAGAACAAGATGGCCAATAATGGAAATATATACATACTGTAATACACAAATTTGCTGGGACACATTTTTTTCAAAATTCATGAAAGTAAAATTTAAAGTTGTTTACTATCTGTTGACAAAGTTTGTAGCATCAGATGTTTGCTGTTTAGAATGCCTGTGTCTAGGGGTATAATATATTGGTATTGGTATAAGAGATTTATTTTCTATTTATTGGTATCCGACAATATTAGTTATTTATTTGTACGTGCTCATTTTTACATTTAGATTACCTTTGCTGTCATCCAACACTCACTTAAAGTTAATCTGTAATAACGCTGTTTATTGGGATATTTTGCAAATCACAAAATTACTAAATTTTTCATAAAGTTGTAATGCCTAAATTCACTTGTAGTATTAAAATCAATTGATTTTAGTTTGTAGTGTTTTATTTTTATTTGTTTTGACAAATTTATCCAGACAGGATTTATCTGTAGTTAGAATTTCGTCAATTACACAAATTACTCTACAGCGCCATTGTAATTCTGCAAACTGGTAAAGATCGACATGCTGGGAAATGGTTGTCAAGTCAAAGTACTTGAATTATTCAGCAAAGGCACATTAACTACATTTATTCCTGAGCTGAAATGACAAATGAGTACAGTGAGGGCTAAAATTGCACACAGCACCCCACACACGCACACACCATTGTGCCAGCATGCGAATACGCAAAGGTTAATGGAACTATTGAGTAATCTCTTCATCATCGTGTAACCTACAAAAATGTGTAAAAACATTTCAGACAGCTATCGCTGAGAGGCATTGCGAGCCTTAAACATCAGGCTCGTAACGGCATGCTGGGTGCTCTCCTTGGGGAGACAGCGCCTCGATGCCACAAATATGCAAAGCAGCACACTCAACGAGTGAATGAACGAAAGAGCAAGAGGAGTCAAATTAAGCCACCAGCTGCTTAGAAAAATATTTTCAAATGCTTTTTTTTTCATTCCACTTTATTTAAGGACATTTTGCCAGGCGGTGGTCCAGTTGGCCAGCATCAGTGAGTGTAGTTCTGCGGAAAGACACTGGAAATTCTGTCAACTGTCTGGCCTGATATCATCAGTGCTCTCTTTAGCCCTTTGAGTCACATACAATAAAGTGACCTTTCCAATATTAGACTTTCCTTTTGTTTGTGCTGTCTGCTGCTTTTCCTGTTGCGTCGCTCCGGTATGGTAATAACTCACGGATTCATGTTTACTAAATGTAGCCTTGCTTACTACTGCCACCAACACTCTCAGTCACGGCTCGGCGCTACAACAAAGCGAGGCTTGAGGGGTCGGAGCAGGTAGGACCACCAGTGCCAGGTGACGGACAGGAGCCAAAGGGACAACATTTCAGCTCGTGCTCTTAAAGCACCCTAAGGGGAAACGAGATGCCGGTTGCTTCAGGTTCCACATCCGTTCCTGTTACTTCAGTGAGTCCTTCACCGATGCACACGTGTCCGAGCGATTCCCCCCACGCGGACGAAGGCTGACATAGCTAGAGCGACGGGCAGGAAAAGAGCAGCGAGAGCGAGAGGGAAGGAGACAAGGAGAGAGGGAAAAAGGGGAAAGCAGCACACCTGACATGTGACATGGTAGCGCAGATGGGGGCACATCACAGGGCAAGGCTTTTAATTCACAGTAATTTATGCAGTCACATGGGCCTGTGTTCATGTCAGGCTGTCGGAGATGCTCTCGTGATGCGGCATGACAGCTCCCCATCCAAGCCCTGAAGGTAGCCTCCCATAATGACACATAAAACATACTAATGATGCTTCCTCTCTCTCTCCCTCCGTCTTTTAACCTCTCTTTCTGCTCCGTGCATGTTTTTCCTATTAATTTTCATTTCTCTTTCTCTGTTTGTGTGTGTGTGGGAACTGTAGGGTTGGCGAGGTCAGGGTCTCAGCAGGGGGAGTATGTGTGTCCAGTGTGCAGGAAGAGCTTCAACCAGCCCAGCCATTACCGCACACATATGAGATCACACACAGGTGAGAAACACACACTAAAAACAAACACGCACACCAACTTTGGACAGCAATTAACCGAATCTACTAACTTAACTTTTTTTTCTTTTTGTAGTATTTATAGACACAACACTTTTTTTTTTTCGATTAAAAATGCTGTTTTGTGACATTTTTATCACATTTTATCATTGAAAATATAATTAAAAATATAATACAATTAAAAAATACTATAAGATAATTTATCCTGTTTTTATGGTCACATTATAAATATGATGGTAAATATATTAAATATAATTTCTATAAAAATATTAAACAAAGCGGGGCCTGAGGGGTCGGAGCAGGTAGGACCACCAGTGCCAGGTGACGGACAGGAGCCAAAGGGACAACATTTCAGCTCGTGCTCTTAAAGCACCCTAAGGGGAAACGAGATGCCGGTTGCTTCAGGTTCCACATCCGTTCCTGTTACTTCAGTGAGTCCTTCACCGATGCACACGTGTCCGAGCGATTCCCCCCACGCGGACGAAGGCTGACATAGCTAGAGCGACGGGCAGGAAAAGAGCAGCGAGAGCGAGAGGGAAGGAGACAAGGAGAGAGGGAAAAAGGGGAAAGCAGCACACCTGACATGTGACATGGTAGCGCAGATGGGGGCACATCACAGGGCAAGGCTTTTAATTCACAGTAATTTATGCGGTCACATGGGCCTGTGTTCATGTCAGGCTGTCGGAGATGCTCTCGTGATGCGGCATGACAGCTCCCCATCCAAGCCCTGAAGGTAGCCTCCCATAATGACACATAAAACATACTAATGATGCTTCCTCTCTCTCTCCCTCCGTCTTTTAACCTCTCTTTCTGCTCCGTGCATGTTTTTCCTATTAATTTTCATTTCTCTTTCTCTGTTTGTGTGTGTGTGGGAACTGTAGGGTTGGCGAGGTCAGGGTCTCAGCAGGGGGAGTATGTGTGTCCAGTGTGCAGGAAGAGCTTCAACCAGCCCAGCCATTACCGCACACATATGAGATCACACACAGGTGAGAAACACACACTAAAAACAAACACGCACACCAACTTTGGACAGCAATTAACCGAATCTACTAACTTAACTTTTTTTCTTTTTGTAGTATTTATAGACACAACACTTTTTTTTTTTCGATTAAAAATGCTGTTTTGTGACATTTTTATCACATTTTATCATTGAAAATATAATTAAAAATATAATACAATTAAAAAATACTATAAGATAATTTATCCTGTTTTTATGGTCACATTATAAATATGATGGTAAATATATTAAATATAATTTCTATAAAAATATTATAAGGTATTATAAATATACTTTATCCAGTAATTTGCAGTGTAGTGCAAATTAAGTGCTTTTAATATCACATTATATTAAGGTTTTTTTTGTCATTTTTATGTTGTCATATATTTATAATTATATTTACAAGGATAAAATGATATGTAATCTTAAAAGATACTTTATCTAATATGTTAGTGTTGTGCAGTAAAATCATTAAAAAATATATGAAAAATTTATTATAATAAGTGAAATATTTACAAATATACCAAAAATGTATATAGTCTTGCTGGAAAAGGAAGAAGTTGCTAAATTATTCCTGAATATATGCGACAAATATTTATATATATTTAAATGTACATGTATGTTGTGCATTTATGTGTGTGTGTGTGTATGTATAATGAGCGATCTCTCTCTGTCCTTGGACGAGAATCTTTCTTTTTTTTCCACCGCAAACATATTTGCGTGTGACTCTGACCTGTGAAAATTGTATACATTATTAATCAGATGTCACTTATGGAGCTGTAATTGTGCATGCTAATAAGCTGAGCAGTCACGAGTCCAGTATGATATGTGTCAAATGCTTGCTGAGAAAATGTGACAGTTTGCCCTTGTCTTCTCGTCAAACCACACACACACACACACACACACACACACACACCTACTCAATCGGGAGACTTCATTTCATCACGGATAAGATTATATCCATCATTCATGTTCAACCACAAACTTTCATATGATATAATAAATCTGTAATGAAGTTGTGCACCATTTTATGTTTGCATTATTTAGATATGATGCATCTCCATTTTATTTTAAATCAAAAAGTATGAAATGACCTTTTCTATGAGTATTTACTACATTTACCTCCTGGTTGCTGTGGGCAAAGTGCACGTCATTAGCATGCACCATAGCAGCTTTTTAATAATATAAAGAGGTCATGTACCATTCGCAGTAGTCGAAAAGAATAGGCTATCCTTCAATATTTTAAACAGGGTGCACTTAGCCACTCAGATTATGACTAGGACCGAGTTTTTTTTTTTTTTTTTTAAAGAGTGTGTGAAGGTTGTGCATGCTAGCCATACTGATCCCCAGTGACAGAGGCCAAATGCTACATTTTATGGAGCTCTCTCTTGCTCTACGCACATAGATTTACAATCAACGTCATCAGTGATTGCTCTCTTCAGTGTGAGCTTCCAAATGAAGCGGGGCAGGGGCCCCCGGCCTCCATTAGCATGCACACTAACTCTGTGTGTCACTTTAAATTGGTAGTTTCAGTTCACTGTCTGCTGCGGCCACGCTAACTGGTGATGCTAATTCAAGGCCTTTACGGCTAATGCTCGATGAGCGGGTGGATTCTGGGTTTGCACCTTAGCACTTTAAATGGATTCCTGCTTTGATGATGCTCAATACTTCCTTTGAAAGTGTCCAGGAAAAGCAGAAACAACATTAAAGTCAGCGTGAAACGTATTAGCAACCAATTTTATTTCTGTAATGTGATGCATGTCCCAGTGAAACAGGGTAAACTTAAATGATTTTAGCAAATGGCTGCAATATAACAAAGAGTGAAAAATTTAAGGGAGTCTGAATACTTTCCGTACCCATATATATATTTATTTATATAGCCCAGTTGATTGGTTTCTATTTCATGACGTTGGAGTGTTGACACACTTGGCTTGACTTGGTGACTTCAGCTGAAAAGGAAACTTGTTTTATAGGCGCAGCAAATTATTATATTTTGAAGACTATTTAATTTTGCTTTGGAATAATGTGTGTACCAATGGGTCATTCATAAATAGACCAGGAACATGTGATTCAAAAGTAAATGGGGTCAATTTTGATTTTATGTAATTTTAAAAGTTGCATTTTTGCTAGAATTATGTTTGCACCCTGCTGGGTAACAATAAAATGGAACAAGTTCCAATTTTTGCAACATGATAAATTTGATTTCCTCTGTTTAACCCGGCCACCTTGCTCCCACAGTGATGTTTGAGTCCAGTGGACTCATGGGAACTGGAGTCCATCCTCTACAGAAGCCCCCAAACAAGTATGTTTCACTTTTCGTTCGGTTGTTTGCCTTATTTGTGTTTATCTTGTGTATTTTTTTTCTGTCCTGTCAGTCATTTCTTCATCTTTCTTCATTCTGATGTGCAGTTTCTACCTGCCATCGTTTTTACTGCGCAGAAAGTTCTACAAATAAACCAATGCTAGGAGATCAAATGGATTGCATCCGCATCTACCTTAACAATCGGCGATGCGCTTTGCTACAGCGGGGAGGCTCACCCTTAATGAATTACCCCCTTTGCATGTGTTGCATATTACAAATGGCAAAGCAGGCCGAGAGTAAAGGTCAAATTAAATTTGTGCCGCACTCTTGGTGATGTTCTGACAATAACCTTTAATGTAATTTGGTGGGTTCTGTTTTGGATCGGGGTTTCACTTTCTACTCCTCTAGGGAACCACAGTGCCCCTGGATGAGCTCTTACTGTGCTGCAGACCTTATCAGGCAGCCAGCGCAACCCAGCCTCAGATAGTCCTGATTAATTGTGTCTGTCTTCATTTTTTTATGAGCCATGATTTATGATAATACCCCTCTTTCAGCCCCTCGGAATGACAATTATTTCCTTGTGGATAATTCATTCATTTTTCAAAAATAATAATACGGAGAAATTGAATGGCAGACTCATTTGTTTTGCTCAGGTGTTGGGGGATATTTTTATGTGACTGCTCGAGGACAACATTGTACATCAGTCTAATTAAATGCTGAAACTGGGACTCTGACAATTATTCCAGTGTTGAGCCCCAAACAGACATGGGCAGAAGGAGAAACTAGGTCTGTGTGTGGTTGTCAAGTTCGCCTCTCCTCGCAAAACTTGATATGCCCAGACTTTCGACATCTACCGTCAATGTGACGTCTTATTGCTCAGGGGAAGGCAGACAGAGATTCCTGTGTCTGTGAGTTTGTGTGTTTGTACGAACAGCTGACAGAAACCGAAAACAAAAGGCTGACGTCCCCTCGGGGGGAACAGTCAACCGTCTCCATATGGCATGTCATCAGCCCATCAATCATGCCACGGCCCCTCCCCCCCACCTCCCCAACCTGCCTCTGTTCTTTCCTCTTAAAAAGGGAAGGCAGCGCTCTCAAAGTCAGCCCTCCAACATCACTGCCACGTAACCTCTCTCTCCTCTCTGGTTCCAACCTCGGCTCCGCTCTCACCTTGGGGTCCAGACTCTGACCTCATCTTGTTTTTTGTGTATCCGTTTCAGGTGAGCGACCTTTCCAGTGCCGATACTGTCCTTACAGCGCCTCGCAGAAAGGTAACCTGAAGACCCATGTCCAGACTGTGCACCGCCTAGCCTTCGACAACACGCAGTACCCGGACAGGAGACTCCGCCAAGCCCCTACCAATGAACCCATGGACCCTTCCATACCTCACTGAGCATCTCCACCTCCTCACAACCAGCTCAAATGAGGGCTGAAATCTATAAAAGGTCCATTAAAAATGGTTTGATGCACAAACACGGTATTCGAGGAAGATTTAATGTAATGTACGGCATTGGATTCGTTTGTTTTTAGTTTCGTTTTTAGACATTCCATGTTTCCTTTTTATTTTCTCCTGACGCAAAGCTCTAGATTAAACTGAAAGGGGGGACACATGTTTACACCACCTTTTTCCAGAGACTTACAAAACACTTGAGGGCTAAAGCCTCAACAACATGAGGTTAGAACTGATGGAGTATGACAGTGAGCTGTGTTCTCAAACCCAAGGTCTTCAGCTGATCCCCTAAACTTGAAATGCTGCCTCGGAGTTCCCCACTTGACTAGTTGTTAAACAAAATAGCCTTAGTGTGCAACGAGTGTAGTTTGTGCATGTGTGTGCGATTGTGTTTTCCACATTCTACTTCTCAGGACTTGAGTTAGACGCGATTCCAAAGCCTGCATTCGGTCACACCAGTGTGTAACTGCATGCAAAGGAGACATGCAGTGAAATTCATTACTTAGTCTTGCTGATTAGGTTGGGCAACACTTGGCACTATCATCAAAATATGTCCTGAACACTTTTGTATTGTGTTAAACTTGGAATTTGAAGTATTTGTGTAAGTGCAGCTGTAATGTTACATAGGTTTCCACTTGCACCGAGTGTCGTATTCATAAACATTCTCTCTGAAGAGTTGAAGGTAAAGACACATGCCATATTTTGTGTTAGTGTCATCTGATTGGTCCAACAAAGTCAGAAATATTATTTGTGTCTGTGGTTACTTTTTTGATGTAGCCTACACAAGTTTGAATGTTTTTCTCTTTTTTTCCCCCCCATCAAACATGTTTGCCTTAGTGGATTCTGAATAATTGTATCCAAAAAAGAAAGAAAAAAAACTGTTAATTCAATGGCGCATCAGGGCTTAAAGCCATGTTAAAAATGCTCAAGTTTTTGATGAAGGATCTGTTTTAATCTTAACATGCGGAGTTGCAAGTTGTCTGTGTAATCATTTAAATTATTGCATAATAGAGAGACTAGTGATTAGTGCAAGACTAGATTGGGGGATTTAGTGTGTTTTATAATGTTACTTATAAAGCTTTAGAATGCCATATTTTTTTTAGAGGTTGAAAACTTAAACACACAGAAATTCTTGGCCATATATTTCTATGAATGTTGTACATGGTAATTAGGTATTTACGGAGATAAAAGTGGTGTACGTTTAATGCATTCAAATATGAACAACAGTCAAAAATGAACATTTATCTAGAGCATTTATATTGCCTAAATCCTTGTGTTGGAAACTAAGCCAAGAAAACTGATCCTACATTATGAATTTCATTTGAGAATAATTTTTTTTGTGTTGATGCTCAGCAGTCAAACTGAAACATGTTGCAGGTTCTAAGCAGCAGCGGTGACCCAGGAACTGAGAGTTATTGTGAACACGGTCCTATCACCACTGTCCTTGAGCAAGGCACTTAACCCTTGGTCGCTCTATAGGGACTCCATGCTCCTGCAATTGATGTCTTGGAAGTTGCATTGGATAAAATGTGACTGCTTAATTGTAATTTACTAACAGTAAATCAACTTTTAAAATTTGTCCTAGGACACGAGAAACATGAATAGCTTTTCCTGTTAGCTTTTTAATAAATTTAAACCCCTGAGTACTAGAACAGAAGACCTAAATTAATAGCATTCATTTGCAATTGGAGTGTTTCTTCTTTATGTAACACCATTAATTTTGTGGTTTGATTAGAAGTAGTAGTTGAATGTATGGAATGTATTTTGTGTGGTTAAATGTTTTTTCTTCCCTCCACATATATATTTTGTTCAATGAAGTACACAAAACCTGTTGACTGTCATCCTCAGATCATCTCCAACTCATTTATCGTCCATTGTTGAAGTTTTGAACCGCTTAAATTAAACTTTATCTTTACCTTTGGTCTAAATGGTATTAATATTAATATTAGTGTTAATATTGATCTAGACCAATGATTCCCAACCAGGGCTACAGAATGATCGAGATGTGGTTTAATTCGTAGATGAGTCTGATTTATTTATTTTTTTTATAGTGCTAATTCTTCATTCTTAATTTTTAAAGTCTTTCCCTTTTGAAGCATGTGGCTCCTCTGCTGGCTTTAAAAACTGACTATATTAAGATCCTATATCATTCAAGTTTAAGTTGGGAAATAACATTTAATTAGTGAATGGCTCCCCTGCGACCGACTATGCTTACTTTTACTATGTATTAGGCAAAAAGCAGTATGTGAAAAGATAAATATACGATTTTGGATGCTGTTATCGAATCAGTTGCGCAATGATTCAATGACTCACTCATGACATGGAAAGACAGTTGGTGCCACCTACTGGTCTAACATCTTTTTTTAGAGACCAGATTCAAAATATTCAAATGCCTGTAAAGAATCCCTATAGCGGAAAGCTTCCTGTTACTCAATATACATTTTTGTATATATAGCAAAATCACACTTGCAATTGGGTAGTGGTTCTGAATAATTTTCTGTTTTGGCTACATAAAAATGTCTGGGGAAACATTGGTCTAGGCAGTCTATTCATGCACACTGTCATTCAAGATACTGCACTGCAGCATGGGGATACTGTATTCCACAGTAAGGGTCAACCGCTACCATTTGTACAGGTGTTAAATGTCTAAAACACACACACATTAGCCAAATTATAATATGCTCTAAATTACATTTTACTCAAACAGACATCTCTTTCTCTCCCTCTTTTTCTCTCTGACCTCTCTCTGTCATGTGTGTTCACTTACATTAGTATTGAAGTCCTTTGCATTGAAATGGCTGCTAATTGCATTGATCTCCTTTTGTGCATGCATAGTTAGTGCTGCTGCTCTGTGCTGTGACAAATGACTTGGGATTACATTGCTAAACAACTGCATGAGTCTGTCTGATCTACTAGCTACACAATAGACCTCTGACCAAAAACAAACCTCTGTGGGGTGCTGTTCAAGATCACAGTTATACCTATGTGGGCCGGGTACAGGTAAAAACAAGATGATTTTAGGTTCTCATTAATATATATATATATATATATATATATATATATATATATATATATAATTCAAGATACTTACCGTAAACTGCAATGCCCTGAAAGAGAGAAAAAATGCTTTTATTGCTCTTTCATAACTCAGGAAACTGATGGCGTTCTTATTAATTCATTTAAATTTCTTAAAATAGGGGGGAAACAGAGGGAACAAACAATATCTTCTTCCCAAAACTTCCTGTTTGAGCAAGGAAATGCTTCAACACTATAGTTATTTAAACAGATCTCATTTGTGAGCTTCAGTTATACTATCAAGAAATTAAACTGCCTCTGCAACGGACTAAATGAATTGCTTTGACTGTGGAGTTCAAGTCCGTTCTCAGCCCCAGAATGAAGACCACTCATTGGTAAAAATCTGATTCATGCATTAAAAACTCTGTCTTTAATCAGACTAGATTTAAAAGGCAAGAGGCCACCAATCCTTGGGGCATTCAGATGGGATTGTGATCCACTTCACTGGGCACTTCTCCGAGGGTCAGAGCCGAACTGTAGAGTTGTTGCAGAAAAGCAAAGGACGCTGTCACTGTCATTGGAGGTGAGTAGAAAAGAAGTGCATGTGTGTATTTGTGTGTGTGCGTGGGCCCCGATCGCCACACGACAAAAAGGCCAGAGAAAATTACAACACTTCAAGTGTTTCAGACACCCTAACAGTGTCTGTGGCGGGAAATATGTAAATACGCTGCTAATCAAACGATCTGGAATTGCAAATGCCACAGCGAGGTCACGACCCAGAGCCTTGCTAATGGAGGGTTTAGGGCACTGGTGGAGCAGGTTGGAGTGATGGGTACCACGGGGTTGAGAGCGGAGAGCGGACCCCTGGCGGACGACCTCTGCCTGCAGGCCCCTCACTATGCTGACAGTAATGAATGGAGAGAGCTGTTTATGCATATCAATGATTATTTACAGCTAAACAGCTGAGAAAGCGAACGCTAGTCGTCAGGGACGCAGACACACTCTTCTGTTCGCCTCGCATCGCCATTGTCAAATGCGAGAGGCTGGCGGCCAAGAAAATGAAGTCTCTCGATGAGGAGGCTTTCAGTTATGGATGGAATAAAATTCTCCAAACATAAAACATGCTTGCGAAAATGACAAAAAGAATGACATTTTAAATAAAATACATTGAAAAATCTGAGTAACTGTAAAAACTGTAAAATAAATAAATACTTTGAGTTACCTTAAAATCACATAAATACCACAGTTAATCAGTACTGTATATCCAATATTTTATTGTGCATGCTAATTTACCCTATTTTTACCTTTAGATTATACTCGATCTAATCTCAATCTTTAAAAACACTAATAATATGATGCCTAAATTCTTTTGTAACATTTAAAACAATTGTTAGCTTTAATTCAAATTTATTCAGATAAAATATGTGATTTTAATACCAGCCCTTTATAATTATTATATTAGCCATAATGTTAATATCAATGCATTGTTAATGGGTTACTGCTGATAATGTGAAAAAAGTCTTCTATTTTTTATCTTTAAATTACCTTTGCTATCATCTATTGCTCACCTAAAAGTTCATTTTTAAAGACAATAATCATTTTAACACTTTTAAATGTAATCTTTAAGTTATGATGGCTAAAATGCCTTTGTAGCATTTAAAACAATGTGTTATTGCTAAATTTATTTTGCTAAAATAGTATAACAATAGTAAGCCCTTCTGAACAGTCCCACTCCACTTTGTTTTCCCCTGCACACTTAAACTAGTCAGACATAGGCTATACCTTAAAGAACAACTCCAATCTTACATATTAACATGTCTTATATATTTTCTGACACCAAGCAGGCTTTGTCTTTTAGCATCATTGTCAAAGCTTTATGGATCCATGTGATATGTGACATATCAGCAGAGGAGAGAATTAAACCATATCTAAAGTATGCTAATCAGAAGCTATTCAGTAGGTCTGCACTCTTAAACGTGCAAATGGTTCCCAGGACATCCAGTGACATTTAACATCGCCCTCACTAATTTGTGCTTAATAAGCAAAAAGTGATTAGCATTAACGTTAAAGACATTTCATACATCCCCCTTCCCCATTAATTTTCTTTTTCTTTTTTTTTTTTTTACTGATACTTAACAGTTGATGTATGTAGCTGGATTCTACAGCTTAAACTAATGCTACGCTTTTGGCAGAAATCCTTCAGAACTATAGCAAGTGTACCAGTATAGTCTGTTTTGTGACAAAAGGACAAAATAGCAAAAAGAAACAGAACATTTTAAAGAAGCCGTTTAAAGTAAATCCTGTAATACAGCGCCCGGGATATCAGTCAGGCGCTCTTAACAAACCGTCCAGTGTTTGACTAAAGCGACTAACGTGCATGGGATTAATTCTACAGCTCTTCCAGTTTGCCCAACAGATTCATGTGTCGTTTGTTCATCTAGACCAGTTAAGATGAATGGACTACCGAGGTTATAAACATTCTCGTGTACCATTTATAACTCTCATGTCCTCTTCTGTCAACGGTGGTCTCTAAGCTGGTGGCACAACGATCTCTAACAATGTCCTAGAACTGATGTTCTCAAAGTCAGAGCGGTGTAAGGACAATGGTTCAATCACTTCGCCTTCAACACAAACAACTCTTCAACCTTCTCTACACTCATGGGAAATGGGCAGAGCCAATGATGATGGACAGTCCAATCTTCCAACCAGACACCTCTAAGAAGGACAAGACTTTGGCCCACTACCTTTGGCTCAGCCAGAGCTGAAGGTGATAAATGTATATTGGCAAAGTGTCTGTGCCAATGCTATTAGCCTGAAGGTTTAAACTCTTGTGTAATTTTCTTTAGGGACTTCTTTATAGGCAGAGCCCACAGTATTGGCAACTGTGATAGGAAGACTCCACTCTCCCAGACCAAGTGGAGTGGAATTTCTGATTAGGTCTCTTCCCATGCATTGAGCCGGTACTGAGCGAGAAGAAGAAGGAAAGCTCTCTAAACAAATAGCGATGTTAACAATAGCAAAACTATCAGTGCTGATGTGTTTAACTAGATATTTAGTAGACAAATGATGAATGGCCTCTGGCAATTCATAGTGACCGTCTTAGAAGTAGGTTGCCTACCACTAGTGCTACTAAAAGGAATTGCAAATCAGCGTTTCCAGAATACTTCCTCTCCTGTCAATCATTGGTCAACAAACAGATAGCCCCACCCCCAAACTCACGCCATTGGTTAAGCTAGTGTTGCTATGTCAGGTTGGTTGGCTTCTTAATGTTTTGAGTTTCTTAATACACCACCTTTAAATGTTGCATTTTATACTATATATTTGATTAGATATTACAAATATTATATTTAAAAATAAAATAAAATACACATTATTAAAAAAGCTTTATAAATCATTATAAAACCACTATAAATAGAAATATTATATATAACTTAATATTTATCACCGAAGTTGTGTAAAATGTACTCAACTTTCAGGGTCTCGTATGCTTTTTCTCATATTCTTTCTCTTAACATGGCAATGTGTCCTTGACTTATTCCCACCCCCCTTCTCTTTTACAAGGAACAGAAGCAGATTTTGTCAGTCCTTAGATAAATACCCACAAAAAGAAGGGAAAAAAACCTGAGTAATTTGAGTCTTTTGTAATACACTTGACAATCATGCTGGAATCTTTCACCCCAGAAATGCTAATTACTCACAGCGGGAAACAGTTATGGAGAAGGGCGCAGGAGTTTAATGTATTCCAGTGTTGCCGTAAAGTCGACAAAGCGGAGCATTTGCGTGCCTCTCCTTTGCCCAAATACCTTAAGCCAAATGCTGAAGGATTATTGTTAATGGGAGAACCTTTAATGAGCCAAGAGTGACTTTATGAAGGTGAACTGAGCCTACGGCTATATAGCGACCATCATCGCACCGAGTTTTTACACGGTTGTCTTCAGCGGATTAAACGCTCCCTAAATGACGTACATTAAATTGCAAAGCGGAAGTTTATGAAACAAACATGACGCTCTAACTTCTTTAAACATTCTTCTAGTCCTAGTAGTTTTTAAGTAAAGGGATATGAAATGTATAAATAGGAATACTGTCAAAGAAACGTGACTTGCCGCGAAACTTTTCTAATTAATGGTAGCCTGCTCCTTTTAAGTGCTCGAACTGGATCTGGCCACAACACAGCCAGACTTATTCTTGACACAGAAACAGGATTAAGTGAATCTACAATAATCACGTCAAACTGTATTGAAATATTTCACTAAACAGGCGTTTATTTTTGTAACGAGTGTCCTTCCATCAAACGAGCCAGCAGTGTCTTATTGACAGTTACTGATGCAACCAGCAGATGACGCTCTACGGTAAGCAGAGAGCCCTGGAGCGGCTTATTTCTGAGGGCTGGAGGTATTTTCAGCTGCCTCCAGAAATTTCTTCTCAGAGAGGTCAGCAATCGTGCAGTTTGCAGAAAAGCACCAGCAAGATTTTTTTTTTATTATTCACGGATTACACTGATTGCACTGTATGAAATTAGCTGATTATTGAGACGTTATGGATAGAAATGGTCGGATAGCCATTGTCGTTCCCAACAAATGTACTTATTTTTTCATTTCTTTCTTATAGAATGCCGTTTTATCCATCCCTTTATGTCTTAGCCCTCTTAATTAAATGAAACCTCGCTGTCTTGTCTTCGCTAAGCCATTCCAGCCTTCCTTTCCCTCCCTATCCGTGTGTCAGATCGACTGAGCGTCAGCGTGTCAGGACCCAGCTCACTTGCAGTGTCAGTCAGACATGGGTTTAACAGACACGGATCATAGACGGCCCTGCCAGCTAGAGAAGTCCACGAGTTCCAGCGCTCAAGGCTCAGGGAGTAGATACCGTTACAGGGGCATATGTTCTTTGGCAGCCCAGTCAACTCAGACACTCACCCTCTCTTTTGTTGAGTCAGCCAGCTGGTGGTGGAAGAGATGGGCAGCCGGCTGATTAGAATGACAGGCATCTCGCTCTGTGAAAGGCAGGCTGAGAGGCCAGGGCCTCACACGCACACAAACACACACTCACAGACTCATGTAAACCTAGAGCGAGCAAAAGAGGGAGACCGAGAGGATGAGAGAAAGAAAGGGACAGAGGGGCAGAGGCCTCACACATAGCAGAAGCTACACAAATACAGAGCTTAACAGCGGGTCAGCGGAGCGGGCAAAGAAAAAGGAAAGAGACAGATTCCTCACGTGCCCCTTTTCATCAAGATTCGACGTGGCGGCTCTTGAAGACACTGAAACATTCCTGTATGTGGTAATACAAACACTCTATAGATGCGTAGTTCAATTCTCAACAAAACCTACATTTCCTCCGATGTATTGTCAGCAAATATCGCACAATACATTTATATCACTAAGTAAGTCAGCAAGCCATTTGTGTCAACTAAAAGCTGGCCCGTTCTCCAGTTGCTCTGATAATAGGCGCTGTAATTGATCCTGCATCGGGTTATTGATGTCTGGATCAATTAGCCTTAAACTGGCTATGTTCGAGGTATTCATTTTAGGAAACAATCTGCCTTTATAATACTGCACATTAATCATTAGTAAATGCCACTTAACACAAGGTTAATTACACTCTTAACGACTCTCATAACCATTTTGAAGCTGAGAGCTCTTGTATGTGTAATTTGCTCGTCATAATCTCAAGCATAGTACATTTTAAGTGGCTGATTGATGGACAGGAAATAGAATCTGCCCATCATTTTAAAAGATAATAGAACACCTTATACAAGGAGGTCAGACTGCGGGAACAGACGGCAGGTAAAAGAGGGAGTTCACGCTCACGCTAAAATGGAAGTTTTCAGGTTTCAATTTTAGAAATGTCACAGGTAAAATTGAAGCCAGGGAACTGTTTTGTCAGTCATTCCCAAACTCACATTCATGGAAAACCTGGAAATGTTGGGGACATTTTATTAAATGGTACTTTTCAGGCTCGGAAATTTCTATAGTGAATAAACAGTTTTCTAGTTATTCTCTGTTAAAAATAGATATATATTTTTTCATTTACATTTCATGACTAGGAGGTAGCCATAGTGAAGTTCAATCTCTGAGTGAATCATTCTTCCAAGTTGGATCTTTTCAATGAATTGACCAAACCAGTTAACAGATGATTCATTATTGAATCAGTCTGAATCAAAATAAAGACATTTTCCCCCAATAATCACAAATTACTGTTTTGGAAAACTTAGAAAGGCCAGGGAATTGTCAAAGCCTAGAAGTGTTTTCTCAAGCCTGGAGAAAAAAAAACATGCTATTGTTCAGCCTAAAACTTGTTCAATTTGAGCATAAAGCTTGTTTGATTTGTGAGTGAATCATTCTTTTGAATCAATTCTTTTCAATAGATTAGCAACACTGGTTCACAAATGATTAAAAATGATTCATTAGTTAATCAGCCTGAATCTAAATGATTTATATTTTAAAAAAATTATAAATTAATAATCACAAATTAATGTATTGGAAAACCTGGAAAGGTCAGGGAAATGTCAATGGCTAGAACTCTTTTTCCAGGCCTGAAAAAAAATCCATAGTAAATATA
Organism: Sinocyclocheilus grahami; assembly: GCF_001515645.1. Lineage (NCBI taxonomy): Eukaryota > Metazoa > Chordata > Actinopteri > Cypriniformes > Cyprinidae > Sinocyclocheilus > Sinocyclocheilus grahami. Next base: position 113,448 of record NW_015506066.1, on the reverse strand, counting down.
AATGTTTTTGTAATTATGCTCTGCTGTAAAATATTTTACTGGCTAGATCTTGCTATTGTTGAGCGTAAAACTTTTGACTTGAGAGCAAATCATGAAAAAACTTTTTTTTAAATTATTTTTTAAAAATCACCAAAAATGACTGAAAAGGTCATGGAAACGTCCTGTACTGTTGAATAAATTAATCAATATTGAGTGGCCAAAATTCAATCAGCATTGAGAATTTGAAAAACCTCCAATATTCGCAATAAGTAGTTAAATTATGAATAAGAATGGGAATAAATTATTATTAAGTTCATTAACTGTTGGCTGTTCATGGCTGCCAAGGAACAGCAACTTAGCTCATTACTATAGAATGTGTAGTCACATGTTTGCAAAAGCTGATTCCAAATCATCAGTTCTTATTCTGCTGGATCTATCTGCTGCTTTTGACACTGTCAATCATCAGATCCTCCTGTCTGCCCTCTCATCACTGGGCATCACAGGGATTCCTCTTCGCTGGTTTGAATCCTATCTCACTGGTAGGTCTTTCAGGGTGGCTTGGGGAGGGGAGGTATCCAAAGCACATCAACTTGTCACTGGTGTTCCTCAGGGATCAGTTCTTGGACCCCTCCTCTTCTCCATATACACAGCATCACTGGGTCCCATCATACAGCCACATGGCTTCTCCTACCATTGCTATGCTGATGACACACAGCTCTATCTTTCATTTCAACCAGATGATCCAACGGTAGCTGCACGGATCTCAGGCTGCCTGGCGGACATCTCGGCATGGATGAAAGAACATCACCTACAGCTCAAC
>NW_015506066.1:111953-112633 GCF_001515645.1 Sinocyclocheilus grahami | reverse complement strand
CTGCCACTCCAACTCAACAGTATGATTTCTCCATCCAGCTAGGTTTTTCTACAATTACCCCATCAACTTTGGTTAGAAATCTTGGTGTAACCTTTGATGACCAGCTGACCTTCAAAGACCACATTGCAAATACTGCTCGATCTTGCAGGTTTGCATTGCACAACATCAGAAAGATCAGGCCCTTTCTAACGGAGCATGCTGCACAACTTCTTGTCCAGGCCCTTGTCATTTCTAGGCTGGACTACTGCAATGCTCTTCTGGCTGGACTTCCATCAAGCACAATCAAACCTCTACAAATGATTCAGAATGCAGCGGTACGACTGGTCTTCAACGAGCACAAGAAGAGCCCATGTTACACCTCTCTTTATCTCCTTGCACTGGCTACCAGTTGTGGCTCGAATCAAGTTCAAGACATTGATGCTTGCATATAGAACAGCCACAGGCTCAGTACCCGCCTACTTCCACTCACTACTACGAATCTACATCCCCTCCAGAAGTCTGAGATCCGCTAGTGAGCAACACCTCATGGTACCATCACAGAGAGGCTCAAAATCTCTTTCCAGAACAGTCTCATTCACCATTCCTGGCTGGTGGAACAATCTTCCCACCCCTATCTGGAATGCTGAATTCCTGACAATTTTCAAGCAACAGCTGAAAACTCATCTCTTTCGAAGCTACTT
>NW_015506066.1:104641-110335 GCF_001515645.1 Sinocyclocheilus grahami | reverse complement strand
GACGCCTCGTGGTACCATCACAGAGAGGCTCAAAATCACTTTCTAGAACGTTCTCGTTCACCACTCCTGGCTGGTGGAACGATCTTCCCACCCCTATCCGGAATGCTGAATCTCTGACAATTTTCAAGCGACAGCTGAAAACTCTTTCGAAGCTACTTGACTTCATTATAAAAAAAATTATACTTATCTTTACTTATTCTTTCTCTTTCTAGCTTGTACTCATTTGAACACTGTCTAGAAACCTGGTATTACAAGCACTACCTGTATCTGTTTGCCTCTTTAAGAAGAATCGCTTTATGTATCCCCCAATTGTAAGTCGCTTTGGATAAAAGCGTCTGCAAAATGACTAAATGTAAATGTAAATGTTGGGCTTATCCAATCAGGATCAAAAATGTTTGTAATATGTAATAGACCGCGTAACAGACCTCGTGTTTACTTCAGCTTTAGTAAGGTCACAGCTCACTCGTCCGACTTGTAATCTGAAGATTTATTCACCCTGTTCATTGACTGGGGCATTGTTTCAGCTTGACCCAACTTCTGCTGGCTTCAGATGAAAACTATCGATTTAAAGTCAGTTTACTGTGGATTTCATTTGTTTGGAAGCGTGAGAGCTGTTAAAGCATTGTAATATCAGCATAAACAGGAAACGCTACCTCGCACATCTTAAACTCGTTTCACTACTGATCCGGGGACACTAATGGCAGTGCAGAGTTAATCTGAAAAATATGTCCATGAATCAAAAGCAGATTGATCAGCTCCTTTATTTGAGCTACATATTACAAGGGCACGGCAAGTCGGTACACGTTTCACTTCCAGATTAACTACCTTTTTAAAAGGTGCAACCGTGGTCCATCTCCAGGGTAAAACCGAAGAGTGGCAAAAAGACAAATTAATTCTGGTAACCTTGATATTCAGGCGGATTCACGAAAAAACACACTTACATTCCTAGCATTTACCCCTCCCTGCCTCCTCGTTCTCTTTCATACACACACACACACGATTCAGGCCCTCATTCGCACCTTGAATGTTTTCATTATGTGAGGGTAAGTGGGCGGCAGGCTAGTCCTCCCCCTCGTGCTCGCTGCCATCTTTATATGATATTTTGGGTAATAATCACTGCTATCAGGCCATCCTCTCTCTCTTTGTTTCATTTCCTGTTCATCGGCAGGCACGCCGCCTCTCTCCGCTCATCCCTCTTCTCAGCTTTGTGTAGTGCAGTGCCTTTACAATAGAGAGTCAAGGCAGAGGAGGCGTGCAGTTGGCACAGCGTGTCATTAACTCTTTACTGTTGCTGCAGAGCCAGACAGCAATCTGACTTACTGCACACGATTACACCAGGCCCCTCTCCGCAGCCTAACAGTATTTATTAACATGTCCCTCCCTGTCACCTATCAACAGGTACTTAAAGGCCTTTCACCTCGTGGAGCACTTAGCTGTAAGAGGAACACCTGTGTTAATGTGTCACTCCCAAGCTATTTCTGTGAGTTAAAAGGCAGCTATTTTGCCGAATGATAGCACACGACCCATCTCTAACAATGGAGAAAAGCAGGTGTACGAGCCATTGCTATGATAGACTAACAAAACTACTTAAAGTAAAGAATAATTGATAATTGCTTCATTTAAACAGTGTTGTTAAACAATCAAGTGAAACTTTGGGCTCTGAAGTGCCACTCTTTAGAGCCAAATGCAAAATTGTTGTGAATATTATTATTGTACTATACGTAAACGACAATGTACAGTCATTATCACAACAAAAACATTGAACTAAAGGGGTCTTGAATCACCATGAAAGGGGTTTATTTTGCAATAAGTACTACTATTACAACTAAATCAATAAATGGGCTTGAAAGATTGATTTGAGTTGAAATTATTTTATGTGAGAAGAAAGAGATTACAAAATTACAAAACAGGTAGTAAACAGGTTGCTTCAAAGAATGTCAAAATCAAATAAACAGTTAAGGGGTCATTATATCAATTATTCCAGAGGTGAAAGTCAGTCATTGTGCAATGTTCAATACTGTCAGCATTAATTTTTTAAGATATACTTAGCATGCGAACTGTGCTAAGGTCATGGAGAGTATCTTTCTCTATTTAATAATAAATGTGTTTATTCACTTATTCTGAATAAATAAGAAGAGCATTGTACTGCTGGGTCATTATCTGATGATTTTTTAATTACCAGTACTGGAAAATGTCAGTAGGTCTAAAACAAAAAGAAATATATCAAATGTACTTGGGGAATGTGAGAGAATATTTTTAAAATATTTCAGCCGGCCCCACATTGTTTGACTTTTTCACCCACTTGAGCTTGTCAAGACTGCCAACATTAAAACAAATTAGTAGAAGAGAGAAATTTGACAGACAAGAATTGATTTCCACTCCGTATCAGGGGAACACTTATATTTAGACATTTTACAGGAATGTTTAACCACACTCAAGATGCGACACATTCAGACACATTCACACTCAAAGATACATTCAGACTCAAATGGGGGTCCGAAAGTCTAATAAAAATGCTTATATTAGGAACTTTTCTAGTTTTTGTAAAAAAAAAAAATTCATAATCAACAATAACATACAACATTATAAACACATACAATAAAAACATTATTTCTTTATAAAATCCTCAGAATTGTCAGTTAATTTAACGTTACTATACTTTGCTATTTACAAAAAAAAAATCGCTACAGCTTTCTGAAACAATCAAGATTACTATTTGTTTGCGTATCACTCCCAGTTCAGTTTTTGGGCGGGACCATCTGTTTGTCCACCCAATGGAAGACAGGAGGAGTGTTCGGGAAACCTGTCTGGAATGTCATTATTTTTCTATTAGAATGGGTGACACAAGCTGCATTTCAATTACCCTTCAAATTGCGCAAATTGAAATTGAAAATTGAAAATACACCCAATGGAAACACGTCAACTCCCATAAATATCGCAAAAAAGGTTTTTACTCTCACCTATGAGGTGATTTTTCAGGCGTTTCAAAAAAGGAATATTTTGCTAAACTGCTATGGTGTACGAAAAAGTCACATGATCATTTTTAATGTACTATGACCGCCAAGAAACACCTCATACGTGACCGCAAGTATAAGGGGCTTTCCTTGCCATTAATGCTTGGACACCCCCTTATTTACACTGTCTGCGGTGCATTACAGCTCGACACGGCCACACGCGTTCAATGCTTGTGTTCACACCAGCTGGCCGAGCTCTCTGTGCTGCTTCGCTAAAGATACACGCCTACATCTCAGATTAAAAAAAATCTTTTAATTTAAAATTATTCAATTCATTTTAATCTTTTAAAAAATTTTTATCAACATTTATAAAATATCGCAAACGTTTTGTGCAAATCTGTAATGGAAACCAGGCTACTGGCAGCATAAAAACTACACTCTTTAAATTAGAATTTAACTTCTGGATTTTCAGTGTGGTCTCAGTCTTTTGAATCCCATTATATTTACTGTCTGGAACTGAAGCACTGTATTTTTTAAAGAAATAAAACAAACCCTGAAATTATTCTAAAGATGTGACTCACTCTCTTCAGGCTGCAAGAGAAAGAAATGAGACTCATTCATTTATGATATGCACCATATAATACATAAACACTTAAAACTGAAAGGTGAAAAGCGAACGAGGCATATTGCGAACAATAAAACATCTTGCCTGCAGACCATAGGTGAATATACATGTCTTGAGAACAAAAAAGCAAAAGATTTTGTTGTGAACACCAACACCATATTTTGGCATTCTACATGTGTGAATTGTCTGTCCTATCTCCTCGTCTCAAGGGACAACAGGACAGGTGGCCATCATAACCGAAACAGATGCTGAAGAGAAGCAGTGCTGATGAGATTGTCTGGATACTGAGAGAAAAGGGAAGTGGAGATGAAGTCAGCACTTTTGTTCTACTTCATACGCGGTCAAGGCCGCCATGTTGAGGCACGTGTAAACTCTCGCTCCCCTGTGACAAAACGAGAAAAATAGCTCTTGGCAAAACACACGTTTCTTTTTTTCCCTCCAGGAAGACGGGATTTGTTTTTTTTTTGTCTGTTTAAAACATATGAGGGTGTTTCTCCTGCATAAAAGGTTGTTTCTGAGAGGAGTTATGAGAGGAGGCAACACTGAATAGATCGTTTGCACCATAAAAGGTCTCCTTTGTTTGAATGGAAGGCTAACAACAATGCAAAGCACAACAGAACAAAGTGAGGTATTTTCTCCCTCTGATGAGGAGAAGGATTGTACTGCAAAAAAAAGAAAGAAAGAAAAATATTTCTATAGCAACGCAGGATTCAGAACCATAAAGTCTTATTTTTCAGCATACAGCAGAACTTGATTACACAATGGAAGGTGCTAATTTAAGAGATGAATTTACATGCTAACAATCCTTCCATTCAACAATCGTGATTCAGATGATCTATATCTCATTTGAGCTAGGCATCTGAATGGCATGAAACAAAAGAGATACACAATAGTGTATAATGTTGCATAGACTAATGGGATTTATTTTAAAAAGAACAAAAGCACTGGGACACTCGTTTCAGAATAACATAATGTATGGAAATTAAGAAAAGGGGTTAGGTTTATCATATCAAAACTACGATATGAAATCGCTCGTGAAAATTTTTAAATGCTAGGCTTGTTGCGATTATTTACATTACTATTTCAGATTATTGTTATTTTTGTGCACTTTAATCCAAATCACTTATTGGCATCCAAAATATGGGAATTTTACCCAAACATAAAACTAAATGCCAATTTTATATATGTGTGTCAATGCAAGAACTTGAGATTCACTTCATTTTTTTTACACTCACACATTTCCAAATATAATTGGAACAACAAACCAACAAACATGACAGAGCAAGAGATTTAAAGACTTGGCAAAATAAAAAATAAACTATTATTAAAGGGGTCATATGATGGGATTTCAAGTTTTCCTTTCTCTTTGGAGTGTTACAAGCTGTTATGAATAGAAAAGATCCCGAAGGTTGCAAAGACTAAAGTCGCAAACCCAAAGAGATATTATTTCCTTAATGCTAAATTAAGACTCAAGGGGTTAACTGGACTACTTTGAAATGTTGAGTGAAAGTCATTAAATTTTAGGACGGACATAAATGACATGCATAATATTGATTATACATAAATACTTTTCAATATAATTATTATTATAAATAAATATTTATATAAATAAATATTCCGTATTTATTATTTATATATACAATTAAATAATTATAAATACATTTAACCAAAATTAATTCAATAATTGGTAAATTACTAAATGTAAAACATAAATATTACATTAAAGGGTTAGTTCACCCAAAAATGAAAATTAGCCCATAAATTACTCACCCTCAAGTCATCCTAGGTGTATATGACTTTCTTCTTTCAGACGAATCCAGTTGGAGTTATATTAATAATGATCTTTGATCTTTCAAGCTGTTTAATGCCACTCAGCGGGTGTTGCATGAATCAGTCCAAAAGAAGTTCAATAAAAAGCACCCCTCCATTAAAAAAAAAGAAGTGTCTCACACGGCTCCGGGGGGGTGAACAAAGGCCTCCTGCAGCGAATCGATGCGTTTTTGTAAGAAAAATATCCATATTCAGAACGTGATAATCATTTTAATGTAGCTTGCACCAACAGTTGTACATGGAAGCAGCTGATGACGTATGAGTTCAGCGTTGCGCATGCGCCGG
>NW_015506066.1:86960-104577 GCF_001515645.1 Sinocyclocheilus grahami | reverse complement strand
TACAGTATGTGGAAAATAATGTGTTTTTTGAACCTTAAACCGCATAAACACATTTCGTTACACCAAATACAGAAAATAATGTTCTTTTTAGCAACATCATATGACCCCTTTAACAATTCTTCCTTAATGCTAAATTAAGACTCAAGGGGTTAACTGGACTACTTTGAAATGTTGAGTGAAAGTCATTAAATTTTAGGACGGACATAAATGACATGCATAATATTGATTATACATAAATACTTTTCAATATAATTATTATTATAAATAAATATTTATATAAATAAATATTCCGTATTTATTATTTATATATACAATTAAATAATTATAAATACATTTAACCAAAATTAATTCAATAATTGGTAAATTACTAAATGTAAAACATAAATATTACATTAAAGGGTTAGTTCACCCAAAAATGAAAATTAGCCCATAAATTACTCACCCTCAAGTCATCCTAGGTGTATATGACTTTCTTCTTTCAGACGAATCCAGTTGGAGTTATATTAAAAATGATCTTTGATCTTTCAAGCTGTTTAATGCCACTCAGCGGGTGTTGCATGAATCAGTCCAAAAGAAGTTCAATAAAAAGCACCCCTCCATTAAAAAAAAAGAAGTGTCTCACACGGCTCCGGGGGGGTGAACAAAGGCCTCCTGCAGCGAATCGATGCGTTTTTGTAAGAAAAATATCCATATTCAGAACGTGATAATCATTTTAATGTAGCTTGCACCAACAGTTGTACATGGAAGCAGCTGATGACGTATGAGTTCAGCGTTGCGCATGCGCCGGTGAGTCTCGTGAAAACCAACGTTTGTTAACAGGAGCAAAGGAAGCAAAGTTTTCTTACTTGAGCAAAGGAAAATCAGTCTCCTCTTGGCTTATATCGAAATCCTCCGACATTCTTCTTTACAAATCCTCGTTTTGTACTTCTAATTAGTGACTGTTGTTTTGTTTTGATCTCTCCTCTGCGCTTCCGCATGCGTCACTTCTGAGCGGTGCATGTGCAAAGCTGAACTCATACGTCATCCGCCCGGAACTGCTTCTGTGTACAACTGTTGGTGCAAGCTACATTAAAGTGATTATTACGTTTTGAATATGGATATTTTTCTTACAAAAACGCATAGATTTGCTACAGGAGACCTTTGTTCACCCCCTGGAGCCGTGTGAGACATTTCTTTTATGGATGAGCATTTTTTATTTAACTTCTTTTGGACTGAAGCAATGCAACACCCGCTGACTGCAATGATAGAGCTTGAAAGATCAAAGACAATTTTTATATAACTCCGACTGGATTCGTCTGAAAGAAGAAAGTAATATACACCTAGGATAACTTGAGGGTGAGTAATTTATGGACTAAATTTCATTTTTGGGTGAACTAACCCTTTAATATTATATTTTAAAAAAAAATCAGTAACATAACTTTGATACTACATGAAATGTTTTCCTTTATTTATATTACATTCATATAATTTGACATTGTGCAATATTTGTTGACACAGCCTTTAAAGAAATCATATATTTTATAAATGTTTCCAGTGTGACTAAATAACTTCTTCGCATATGAATATTAAGCTTAAATAATACAGACAATTAAATGGTTAATCGCAATTTTTTTTGGTACAACAATGAAATGCTCACCAAATTTCCATAATCGCATCAGGCCCAGTGTTATCATTAAATAAAACTATAATGAAAACCATAAAATGTGTTGCTTGAAACAAAAATATATATTTTAATGTTTTTAAAAACTTTTTACAAATAATTTAAAATATATATTTAAAAAAATAAATCTAATAAAAATGACAAACACAATAACATTACAAAAACTTTAAATAAAAAGGTGAAAACTAAATATAAAAAGAAAATCTAATTCAAAATATTTACAACTATAATAATACATCTAAATAACACTGGTCAGGCCTAGCAAAAATCTAAGTGTATGGTGATTTGAGACTTGAGATTTGTTTTGCAGCTTTGCTGGGGTGTTGTCTGTGCTGATGAATTAGGAGAGCTGTAGGCTGGCGCTGGAGAGGAATGCAGCAGAGGTGATGAATATTAGTGTCTTCTCTGGTGTTAAGTTTGAATTAATCATCTCACGGCTGGCGAGCAGAGCCACAGTCCAGCGGCTTTACCACTACGGTCCCACAAAGAGAATGTATTGCATCAGTCCAGCATGGTACACTGCCCCCCTAAATGTTTGCTTCCCTCTTTTCCTTTTTCGGACAAAAGGAAAGAAATGGTGAAGAATACAGGGATGGAGAGAGACGCAGATGGCCACACGAGAGGAATAGCTTGGAGATGCACTTCGCAGTTTATCATCTCGCTTTCCTTTCAGAGGATTGTTAGAGGAGAAACTGAGATCAGGAGCCTTCTAGCCATGAATGTTCAATTTGGAGACTGCTGCTTGTACGTACTGATGACTACAAAATACTAGCAGCTGTTCTCACACCATTTCCTCCCTATTGGCTTTTTCCCGCTCACGCTGCTCTTCCCTGTCTCTCTCTCTGTACCCTCCAGCGCTCTGCGGTGATAGATAGACATATGTCTGCGACACCAAAGTGCCTATCTGGCCCTGGTGTGTCAGCTCACCTTTATCAAAGCATGCACAGGTATATCCAGCTGCCATGGCTCATTACACCACCGCTGCGTGCCTGAAATGTTTGAGCTGCTTCTGTCGCACCCCTCCCTCTACATCCCTCCCCCCCAACCATCACCCCTGCGCTCTACTAACTTTGTAGCGCCCAAGCTAAAGGAGACAATTGAACGAAGGCCATTAGACAGCGGAGGCGGAAAAATGGGCGCGGGTGAGTGATGGATGTTAGCACAGCCACTCCGGCTGAGGGCAGGTGATCGGCGCTAACGAGGGAGCCATCAGGCCCCGTTCTGACAGATGGGGACGGGGCGGCTAATATTGGCAGGCGATTGACAGCGAGCGCGGTGATTAGCGTCGCTTAAAGCCCCCCCCCCCCCTACCTCTCACAGCCTGCCCCTCCTTGCACGGAGACTGACCGCTGGATGACACTGGCTGATTGTATTGACAGAGGGACAAAAGGGCAGAATGGTACAGAGTTTTCTCTGGGAAAATTTGCGCTGGTTCATGTGCCGGATAATTGTTTAAAGTGGTAATCGGATGCTGCATGAACTTTTACAAGCTGTTTGAACTGAAATGTGTGTTGGCAGTGTGTGTACACAACCACCCTATAATGATAAAGATCCACCCAGTGTTTTTTTTTTTATTTGGTTAAATGTTTTCCCCTTTCTCAAAACGAGCCGATCTCAGATGCCTGTCTGTGTGATGTCACAGGCCTTTCCTACGATTGTTTGATGGACAGTAGCGTTTCAGCACAGACTGGACTGGCGTCTTACCTTAGCTCCGCCCTGAGTGAGCTGTCATCAGTCCGCCATTGTTTCACCACCGGAGCAGATGTAGACAAGAACGTCTCCTAAGCAATTGAGGTGTTCTGTTGTTGGATGTAATAATGAACACAGCAGTCATCATTTACTCCCGACATCTGAGCTGCTGAAGACGCAGTGGATTACATTTGTTTTTGAAGGGAATGCACCCCTGGTCTACCTAAATGTGTCTATTTTCGCACTAATCATTCGTGATCCAGCTTCATGTCCAGAAGAAGTGAGTGTAAGGTTTTTTAATGAATCTTTACAAATCGCCTTTCCTAATAACGTGCTAGTTAGCAAGTTTCACGATGAATGCGGCTAAAGTTTACTGTCTGTCAGAGAGTGGCTGGAAGAGAGGGGTGGGGTCAGCAGAGCTAATTTGCATTTAAAGCAGCATGCAAGAAAACAGCTTGCTCTGAAAAGAGCCATTTTTGACAGGGTAAAAATGGTGTTGTTTTACACTACCATTGAGAAATTATAACCAAACTATGTTACAGAATTTTCATTAAGACCCTAAAGAATCATATAAATTTGCAAAATAGGCATCCGATGACTCACACATTCACATGCATTTTTTATAAACTCCAAAAGTATAAGATGTAAAAGCTTAAGCATTTAAGCATTTAAGTATTAAAATATATATTTAAATTTAAAATATGTTTATCTCAAATGTTAATGTATATCTAAAATATTAATTTATCATAAACAACATATATATTTGTAAACTAAAAATATATTTTTTAATTAATTTACAAAGTAGAAGAAAATTACAGATTCAAAAACAAACAAAATGTACAAATTAAACATTTAAAAATATTAAATTTGAAAAGACATACATACATATAATTAAAAAAATAATTTTTGATTTTTAAATATATAAAAATCTGTAAAGAATGTTTTATTAAATTAAAATTAAATTTGTGTGTGTGTGTCATTTATTTATTTGTTTAAATATTTTCGTGTTTTTTTAAATAATTTTTAAATGTTAAATTTGTACATTTAAAATGTACCATTTAAACTTTTAGAGACCAATAGGACCTGATATTGGATACCTGTATTAGTATTTATCTCTTCTTATTAAAGCAATAAGCAACGAGGCCATATTACAATCATTTTACCCCAGGTATGTACCCAAACCATAATTAACCAATGGTAAAAATCATAAATAATAATAAACATTTCTTCCACCAAGTAATAATAGTGCTTTAACCAAAACAGGTAACTTGATGCATTAAAAAAGGACATGTTGAGAGAAAAAAAAGACTATTCAAATGCATGCTGCGTATTACTAATATTAACTATATGGCTCCGCGTTATCGTCCGGGCAGAACTATTGTTCCAGCCACCAAGGGCACTTCATTTCCAGCGTTATCGTTGACATGATTGCAAAGATATTATTTAAACTGAGCTGGATGTTGACATCACTGAATTCAATGATGAACTGTCTTTAACTGAAAAATGAGTGTTTACTATTGTCATTTTGCATTATTGACACTATTTTCCTAATTAATGCTGTTCAGTTGCTTTGTCACAATCTGTATTGTTAAAAGCGCTATATAAATAAAGGTGACTTGACTTGACGACTTATTCAAAATGGAGTTATCTTAAACATAACTGATAAATTAGCAGAACATAAATACTTTTATTTTCCCAATTTTAATTAGTTTGTTCACTAAATAAAAAATAAAATTAAAATATTGTCAAGACAACTACAGACTTCAGTTCAGAAAAATAAATAATACAACAAAAATATGATTTCCATATTATTCTTAAATGTAGTTTAATATGACACTTTACTTTGAAGCAAAGATCCATACGGAATATCAAAATCAACACTTGGAGGAATATTGTTGGTCTAGCTAGGATGTTTTTTTTTTTGAAGATTCAAGTAATTCATAAAACATTTAGTATCTGTGATGAAATTCATCTTGTAGTAGCTAAATTGTTTTTCATTTATTTAATTTATTTGTTTATCTGCATTTTATAGCGGTTTAATACAACTAATCCAGTCAAAATTAAGAAAATTCTCAGTTTTATAATAATTAATTATCTATAAAGGTGCTTTTAACAAAATCATATTCTTTATGTGTTACAGATTATCATTTAACAGGTGGTTTTTGACCGGGACATCTTACAATTATAAGCAACAGTAACCTCACTTATTTGTTTTAGAAGAAATACATCTGATGAGATTGGCTTTAATTAAAATATTGCCTATTTAATCATGTTACATGAAATGCTGATGATCATCTTTTGCTCAGCTGTGTTTATAGAAGCATTCTGTGGGTGGAGACTAAAAGGGCTTTGAGTTTTAGCTTCACCTCTCTTTCTCTCAGGGCTTTAATTGGGATGTGTGCAGGCTGACACTCAAATGCTGCGTGGGTGATTTGAGGTGAAGAGTATGATATCACCTTCCCACAAACACACACTAAGAGACGGAGCAAGAGAGTGTAGAAGGCTGCAGGCGCTCCAATGGACAGCGAGTCTCATAAATCCAGATGTGTGTGATTTGTGCTCAAGCATTGTTATGAAACTCGGTTCGTGGAAATAGAGGACAGCGTAGAAAAAAGGGAGGGGAAAAAAACGACACAGAAATCAAAGATATCCATCAAATTAACACATCAATGGCTTGATTGTAATCTCCCCGGCACTGCACCGCAAACACTTGCTCTGCCACCGACGGGCACAGAGCTGTGATTTATCAATGCAAAGCTAATAGCATCAATATGAATCTAACTAAAAATCAATATTTCATTACTAAATTGTTGGAGGGAATGAAGAGAGATGAGAGGGGTGGGATGGTTCTCCTGGGTGAGAGCATCTGGAGTTCACTGTGACACGATGAGTGATGCGTGACTCTGGGGCGCTGGGAGAGGACACGGGGAGGACAGCAGGCCGGAGCCCTACCACAGCCACGATGCTGCGACTCTTACCCTGCGCTGCTGTCTCCATCATATCTTTCTGTCCCCTTTGCCTCTTTATCAGTCTCACTCTGTTTCTTATGTATTTTTTAAAAGGCGTAAAAGCACACTTCTTTTTTACTGCATTGACTCACATTATAAAATAATGAAAATTGGTGTAGAATGCTTTTTTCAGAATTTTGTATTTAGTGAACAAATTCTTCAAATGACTAATTAAGTATTTACTAATTACAAATAATTTTTTTATTCTAACAATTTAGCAGTTATTTTTGAGAGAACTGAATTTTGAAGCATTCCTTTTTTTTTTTTTTTTACAAGTCCTTTTTTATTTTATTTATAATTTTTACCATGGTTGAGGGTGGTTTAGATAACCACAACTACATTTATTTTGCACTTGTTTTTAGGGCTGCAAAGTTATATAAATGTATATTTAAAAAATATATATATATACATATGTATGCACTTATATTTTCCCAATTAAATTATCTAATAAACTATATATGATGTGTATGTAGATATTTCTGAAAAATTATCAAAACTCCGTTTCACTGATTTGGAACATCTGGATCTAGCAAATATGCATTTTCATGTTTGGACAGACACTCAAACAGATCAACATATTCAGCATGATCTAAAATGTAAAAACTTTTACTAACACTCTCATAAGAAAACATCACTCTTTTGACTTTTATTCTGCACCACCAAAACGTCACTCTGGTGCCATGTTCAACTTGGTTCAGAAGATTCAACTTTAACCAAGGCTAAACTTTTAAATATTAACATGATATGAATGAAAATTCTATCGTTTATGCATTACTATGATTTACTTTTGATCTTGTGTTTTGTATTGTGTTGTTTCAGAATGTCAGAGCTGATAAAAGTATCACAAAAGTATTATTTAATTTTAATTTTAAGACAAATCTGTCTTAAAAATGAGAGTACCAACTGGATAAAGGTGCATGTACATTTAAGGGTTCACATTTAAGATTCTGTCAGTACGGTGATATTCTGCATTTCAGTGTACTCTTTGTGAACGTGAAGATCACCCTCATTTCATGCATCCTTTTTCTCTCACTCTCTTTGATGCTCTACAATATTTTCTACACTCGCTGATTGCACCTCAGGATTTTTTTTTCAGATATTAATGAGTTTGCAGTCAGTACTGAATCACTGGAGAATCTCCTCTTTACTGTGTTTTGCTGCCTGCATTTTCTCGTCTGCAGTGTGTCAATACAGAAAGATCTGAGACTGGAAGCCCGGCCTTAGAACTCTCCTTTCAATTCAACGCTAACGATCAGACGCTACGATACACGCACGATTAGCCATAGCGCATGAAATGGAAGCCTTTTTGCCCCTCTTTGCTTCCCTATGAACCATAGCAGCATCTATTTTGGCATTCCTCCACTCTTCAAACGCCAAACATTTAGACTATTTACCATTTAAATGATCGCCGTTTTTTATCTAGCAGCCTGTGAGAGTGCTTTCGACATGCACAGATTGACATGCCTATGTTTTTAATGCCTCGGGGCAAACCCTCTGGAGTTTAAAACCAACAGACTTTCTGCTAGTGCTGAGAAAACAGCATTTGATCTCTGAAGGAGCAGCAGCCACACTAATGATGATATGCAAGCGCTAGCTAACTTTTCGCAGGGAGGAAGAAGAGAGAGAGTGTGGAAGAAGGAGAAGAAGAAAAAATGCAAAGTATGACAACTCCCAAAGGTGAGATCTGTGCCAATGATTTGTTTGCTCTACCTTCAGGGCTTCAAGAATTCGTTTATTTTTCCTGTAATATTTCCATCCTATTAATTCATCTCTTTTTAAGGTCAAGTTTGCACTAATATCTCCAAAATAAATGTCCCAGAAGAGGGATAAATATCGCATTTAGAGAGCGCCGAGTTTTAAGAGACAGCTGTAGGAAGAGGCAGGGATGTTATGTTGAGTTATCCCAGTTGAGATGTTAGCTCGCTAGAGCTGTGATCGGTATTGTATCACACAATCTACACCAGAGACAAGCCAAACCCCATGCCGACTGCCGTAATTATTAGCTGCAAACGGACTCAGCTTGAGCACTATTAGAGCGGATTAACAAACGTTCCAGCCATAATTATCAAAGGTGCAAAAGCAGGTGTTCAGGAACCGAATTAGAAGGAGGAACCGTGGCGCTGCTGAGAGCACATCAGGATGGAAGGGGTTGGGGGGAGGCGGGAAACAAACTTCATTAAAATCTGTAAATTTGTTCTCTGACTTTTTGTCTTATTTTCAGATTGCCGGGACTTGCTCTATTGTCGCCAGTTTTAACACGTGATTAAACAGCACATGGGATGAGGGGATCTGTTGGAAACAAATCGACAGGGGACCACTTCTGTTTCACGGCAGATGTTTATTCTTAGGCGGATTGGAGAAGTGTGGCCATTTCCCAAAGGACAGGCAGGAAGTGGTGAGGTTTTGGGTGTTAGAAAAAAGAGAGAAAGCTGCTGTTTGGTAAACGGATTCATAATTTGCATGTATTATTCTCATTCCCTCTGAATTTTCCTTTTCGTCCCTGAGGAAATAACCAGAAAAACAGTTCTAATGATTACAATATGCAGGCTATTACACTTTCTTTTGTAAGTTTGCAAATCAAATTCCCATCATTGTCAGCAATGAGGGTGGGGTATCAGACAGTGCTTGAAGTGGAAAAATTAGGTGTTGCCCCTTGTTTGCATATTGTGTAAATATGGCCTATGCGAACTATAGTTCAAAATTTTGGGTGTGGTCTTTTTGTTAAATAAATATTTTATGATCACAGAGGCTACATTTATTTGATCTAAAAACAGTAATATTGTGAAATATTATTAGAATTTAAAATAACGGTTTTCTATTTTAATATGGGCTATTTTAAAATGTAATTTATACATGTTACATTTTAACATGTAAAATGCAAAATTCAGCAAAGCTGAATTTTCAGCAGTCATTACTCCAGTCTTCAGTGTCACATGCTCTTTCAGAAATCATTCTAATATGCTGATTTGGTGCTCAAGAAACATTTCTTATTATTATCAATGTTGAAAACAGTTGTGCTGCTTAATATTTTTGTGTTAACCGTGATACATTTTTTTAGGATTCTTTAATGAATATAAAGTTCAAAAGAACAGCAGTTATATGAAATATATTTTTGTTGTTGTTGTTGTAACATTATAAATGTCTTTAGTGTCTCTTTTGATCAACTGAATGTGTCCTTACTGAGAAAATAATCTGACTGACTTCAAACGGTAGAATGGTTATTTACATACACACATACAAACTAATATTGTTGGCTATACAATACAGTACCTAATCTGATACATAAAACACAGACAGCATTGTGTGCCTCAAAATGATCACAAATTGACAAAGAAAAAATGTCAGATATTTAATACTATCCTTAATCTTTTTCGGGCTGTAATTAAGGCCCCAATGCAACCTATTTCTAGACATTTTTCACTTTCTTCCTCAAAGTCAGGGCCCAATTCTAAAAATATTATATTCTCTAAGAAGAATCCAACATGGCTTTCCAGATAAGATGCTTTTTGGCTTGAAAATAACGAATGGCAAACTGTTAGAAAATGTTAGAATCTGCAAAACAAAAAAAGAGTCAGTCCAGCAACACACTTTTTAAATTCTGACTCAGTGCTGTTTCTTCCCTGAAGCAGGGACAGAAAAGAGAACCAACAATTAATGAGAGCTGCCGGTACACAAGAATCATTCCTGACGAATATCAACCCACTTCAAACACTGGTATCAGTGCAATCAGATGCTGAATTTGACAGAAGGCTGTATAAATAATATAATACAAATATGAAAACATACCCATAGTCCTTTTAGAGAGCTAAACGAGGGACCTTGACCCCGGGGGCCACCAGGAACACCAGGGCAAAGGAGGCCTTCTGTGCTTATAGCCCCTCTCTGCCCTCCTTTGGCAGGTGAACAGACAAGGGCCTCACCCACAGACTGTAGGCTCTTTTACATTCACGCTAAGGGAACGGATGCCCTGACGGATGCCAGTTCACGCACCCCACAATCATGGGCACACCTGCCTGGGCGTAAACACCAAAATGAGGGTCACTGCTACGAGTCTGATGGGGGTAAGACCCTTAGCTTTACCAAGTCCACAGATCCGGCTCTGTCAACAAATGGATCCCCTGTCTCGGCACTAAAAGAGATGTCGGCTGCTGTCCTCGGTGACTTTAACTGGCATGTAAGAAGCTAAAGGGCATAAAACGCAGAAGACTGGTCCGGCACCCGCACAAGTATGTCCAAACGCCATAACACGCTGTTTCCAAACGGGTCCTGACCTCTCGCTCCAGGGCAAACAAGCCGGGTTGAAGTTATTCATGTTGAGTCTGTGTCTGTTCCACCATCTTCACTTACACATAAGGAGCGGTGGCTTGTTTACTGCTGCCCCGGTCTCGCCTGCCAGGGACCGTTCTAATCGCATTACCAATTTTACATTAGCAATTTTACCTCGTACGTCTCACATAATGGCCGACACGTATCATAGATCTTGATTTCCGCAGGAAGCATTTAGAGTGAAGCTTAGTCTCCTGAGATCTGACCATTTGTACTTGACCCTTTCCTGGGACACCATGATGTATTTTAATATGTTAAACAGCTCTTTTTTAAAAAAAGTCGACTTGCCTCGACTAACCCCCAAGGGCCGCCTTAAGCTGACGTTATATGTGCATTTGTACAGTTTTAACGGCTTTATAAGCAACGATCAACTGCTAGAACAAACTTTTTCAGATGAAGCTACAGATTTGGACCGCTCCCAACGAGAGGACAAACCGATAATTTTTCTTCTTCAGCACTTTCCAACATCTCGTTCTTATTTTGGCATTCTCACGTCCTCCTCTGTGCGAAGTAGAGGAAAGGAGAGGAGAGGAGGTGAGAGAACGAACACAGGAGAGAACCCGACAGAGAGAGGGAGCGTCTTGAAGCACAATCGATCTTTGTTGAACAAACTCCTAGCAGATGGCGCTGTGTGTTGGTGACACATTGCCACCCACACTGCTGACTGACTCACTGTTTGCCACGTTTGTGATAAATCACTAAGCTCGAACGATACTGTACCATAAACATAATTCGGCTCAACACAAACAAGCTCCGATCTGATCCTTCATTCAATCTGTTTGATGGCAAAGTAAATACATGTCAATCAAAATCATCTTTCCATACCTGAAAACTTCTTAGTTACATGAATTTGTCTCACATATGGGATTGCCGCTTGATTTCACAGGGCCTGGAACAAAAATTATAAGTGTGGGCTCAACAATGTAAACACACATTCAGTGGGTTGCTCTCATCCCTTAAGAAATAAAAATAGAAACAAATGTGTCAATTGTTGATATGCAGTAAAAAAATATAGAGCTATAAAAATGATGGTAAATGGCATAGCACAGATTATTTGTTCTGAATTTAATGAGTAATGTCTGAGTTCATTTTGAAATCACTCATTTCTGACTTTACACTTTTCTTTTATCAAATGTGAGCAGAGTTTGAGATATTGCTGAGATCTTTTTTGAAACTCTAGGAGAAATCTGTCAAATCTGAGAGGCAGAAACACTCAATTTCATCTCTCATTTAATCTCATTCTTGTCTAAGAAAAAGATTTGAGATATTAAAGAGAGTAACAAATAGCATAAAGTTGATATATGTGAAAAACAGATGCACAACAAAAATGTTAAACTATACTATGTCTTGTTGCAGTTACAACATTGCTGAGATCTCTTCTGAAACTCTAGGAGATAGCCGATGTGAAATCTGTAAAATCTGAAAAGCAGAAGCTCGATTTATTCTCCATCTGGTCTATATAGAAGAAACAAATATCAAATGAAAGAGATTATATCTGTGATTTGTGATATCCTATGGGCAGTCATCATAGAGTTCATACTGCATATGAATGTCACACACAAAAAAATGACAATTTAACCTGGGTCAAAGCTTAAGCTGTACATTATACTAACCATGGCACATTCCTTCAGTCCCAGCATTAATTGTCCTTCTGTATTAAACTTGATTAACAACATCTTTTCACGACTGTACGAAATACAGTACATTTTTAGGGAGGAGAATTTGGGCTGAAGCTGAATGAACGACTATTCCACAGAGACGGGAAATCTTCAGCGGCTCTATCTCTGATGAGTATCAGCTATTAGCTGCTTTTGGCTGGAAATTCTCCTGGGCTCTGCTTCTGCTGAGCGCTGGGCTGCACCGCTCTCTCCTTATCAAGCCTGTCCACCTGTCACACTTGGCCCTTCTGTCCACTCCCTGCTGCGTTAACTGTTAAACACACACTCACACACACATTACTCACTCATCTAATTAATCACTCAAAAACACAAGCATGAACACATGAAAACAAGCATGAAAAACATGAAGTTACACACACACAGTCTACCCACCAATCTGGGCCCCCTTGCATTAGTAAGCCAAGTGGATTTTTAATGTGACTTATAAATAAAATATATAATATATATAACTACTAAATATCATTTTATTTTTTATTTATTTTTACACACACATGCATGTATATATATATATATATATATGCATACACGTATGTGTTTTAAACATTTATTGAATTAATACATCTTAACATAAATATTTCATTAAATCTAATTATTTACTAAGTATTTAAAATATCTGAATATATATTAAGTTATAATTTTATATTCACTTTTTAATTAATAACTTGAGATTTTGTTCATTTGACATCCTGGTGGATTTTATATATTTTTTTACCTATCTAACAATGTTACATTTATTTTTTTCTTAAACATAATAATAATAATAATAATAATAATAAAGTAATAAAATAATAAAAAAGACACAAATTAACAATAGTATACCAAAATAATTTCTTATACATTTAGTGAACCAAGACTGTCACTGAGGCCTTCAAAAAAAAAAAGGAGGTACATGCCCAGCAAAAAGGTCTTTGACATCCTCAAGGAAACAAAAAATAACAGTCAAAACCTTTTGCACATGCTCTAATATGAATAATCACTCAAATTAATGCGTATAATGCTTAAAAACTCAGTCCGACATTCACCAGCCAAAGGTCATCTCGCAAAGGCCCAGTGGACATGGATCATGTGCCAAGCCGACACGTTTATTATTTCACATGCACTATCAAAAAGCAGAAGGATGCAGGAAACCTCCAGACTCTTGCCTTGACAGAGTTAAAACCGCAGGTCGCCCTCATGCGATCGCAGAGACTAGAACTGCTGTGACAGGTTTTCTCCTCGCGCTCTTCCTCTGTGCTGTTCCATGAAAGTTCACATGCTTTGACGCTAATGTTTATCCGAAACCCTCCCTTAACGATGCTGAAATAAAGTCCTTCCCCTGAGGAGACACTGGCATTAGAGTCAAGCCAAGTTGCGATAGTGCCACCACCGCGGCACCGGTTTATTCGCAAGTGCTCACTGCCTCTATTGACTAGGCGGATTAGTGCGTCGCGCATGAGCCCCCCTCGGCCCCCACCACCAGGATCCATGAGAACAGAATGGGGTCAGAGGCACGTTAGGACAGAACACACTTAGATGCACCAGATTAGATTATTTGAAGCCCTTTGCTGAGCTCTCGTCTTGACAACAAATATCCCCAGGCCACTCGGAGATGGTCACTGGGCGACTGCTCACGACGTGGCAAAAACAATGTGTTGATTTTGATCTAGCGTGGAGCTGCTCCCTCTGTCCATAGCAGTTATGTAAATAAACGTGTCATTTGGGAGGTTAAAGCTAATTTCAGACCCTCCGTTTTAGATTATGTCAAAGAAAGAGGAACAGAAAAACACGCTCGTGACCTTTCGGCTAAGGCTGTCTGTGTGGCTAATTTACCAGTGCTGTGTTAAAGTCTGGGGTCAGGCGTTTTAAATGGCTGGGCATTCTTTCCATTGCCTGTTTTATTAAAAAAAGCATTGTGGGCTTCAGGACGCACAACTCTCTGGATCTGACCTCTACATCACAGAGGCATGCTCTGTTAAATTAGTCTGATGTGTTGCCCTGAGCACATGTAGCATTTAGTCTATTGTCCACTTTCACCTCACAACTCTCGCTTTTAACCCTTTGCATTTAATAACGGGGTCCTAATGGAAATTTAATCTCGGAATGACGGACTGGGTTGCTGCGCAAGAAAGCGGCATTTCGAATCCAGTGCTGGCCAAATGTGGGTTTTGTCTTCCCTTTAATCTCCTCATCCATCCTTTCACCCCCCCCCCCCCTGCTTTGTTGTTCTCATCAGAAAGAGAGATTTGCATTGCTCTTCGGTGTCCTATCCTATCTCTTTTGTTCTCTGTCTCTCTCCTGATTTGACTGGATTGTGGAAGAGAGATGATTGTGTAGCCTCAGGTAAGATTTTGTAGCTTTACATATCAAAGTCACTAAATATCTCTTTCTCTCACACATGGGTGTAAAGGGAGGGGGCTTGTCGAAGGGGGAAAGTTCCAAGCCAAGTTTTTTTTACGGGGGATTGTTTGCTTTAGCGCATGAGAACAACAAATCCAGCGAAACAAAAGGGATTACAGAGCAGTGTCGCTGTTGTGTTATTTATCTATTCCGCTTCTTTTTCTTTTTTCCAGGGCGATGCGTCAATGTCAGGAGAATCAACGTGCAGGCGCTCAGTAAACACGGGAAACTAAACAAGGTGTTTGTAAATGGCAGAAAATGGGGCTGATCTCTCAACTCTTTCTCTTTTGTGCGCTAAAATCACCGTCTTTCCCTCTAACTGCTGAGGAAAATACATAGCAGGCACGATTTATCATCTATACATAATGTAATACCGCATGAGCTTCAACGGCTGAATCAGTTATGTTATTTCAAGATTAAACTATTAAATACTCACATCTAATAAAATATCTATACGATTTTGGATTCATTTTCTGAGAATCAATCAACAAACACTGTCCTTTGAATGAATTTTTCAAGAGCCTTAGAGCTCAAGTGAGGAACGAAAAGCGAGATGGATGTACAAATTCAAACGATCGGATATAAAAGAGTTACATTTTAAATTTTAGTAGAGAATCTAAGTATCTAACTTTGACAAATAATTACACGCAACTTTCTGATTCTAAAAGCATTTTCTTTGAACAATTTTAGGTCGCTTTTATTCTGATCGCAGTTGTTTATTTCCAGGCCTTGGGGACTTGTCTGTGATGGAAAGATTGTGAGGGCTACGAGACATAATGCTATTGATTTGCCTGTGAATCGGGTGGACAGCGACCATGCCGCAATCTGGGGCAACGTCAGAGTACGTCTTTGTACCACATCAGAGCTCTGCGGAGAGGACATGACAACATTTTAATACGCTCATCATGTTCTCATGCCTGATGCCCTGTAATTCCTCTCTGACAGAGCTGAGACATAATGGGATCCATATGGGGCTGCTAGAGACCGCTAGATCAGCACTGCAGATAGACAGGACCAGGAAAGGTCCATCAGCATGGCTCCACCAAACTAGTATCAACGTCATGCCCACAACCCTTCCCCAGCCCGTTCACGACTGTCTGATGCATGTGTCACTAAAAAAGCAAGCACTTTCTCAAACGGACAAGCTTTAATGTGATTGGTTGACTACTATGTTACTTCTAAGAGTCACAGTGTACAGGTTTTATAAATCCAACAGAAAACAAAGTTGTGTTTACAAAGTATGGCTATAATATAGGATAATATATTATATTATAATATAGGATAATAAAGGCTGCTATAATAAGGAAAAAAACTGATCTAAAATAGAATTTATATAAATTTAATAGTAGCAATAAATAATCTATAATGTACTTTTTATTGTATTAATATAGGTATTTAATTGCAAGTAAACTATTAATCTACAATATTATATTATATTAATTCTTGTTAACTGCCTATATAATATAATAATATTTAAACACATGATAGAAGATGAAATTACACAATGATGGTTTTAGAACTGTGATAATATTTTTTAATAATATATTTTTATTATTGAATGCCAATATATAATGTATAATGTAAAACATATATTATATTATATTATATTATATTATATTATATTATATTATATTATCTACCCAGAAGGATTATATCTTACATTATATAATTTTTAAAAGTGCAACAACAAATTTGTATAGTTACA
The DNA here is from genome assembly GCF_001515645.1 of Sinocyclocheilus grahami. NCBI lineage: Eukaryota > Metazoa > Chordata > Actinopteri > Cypriniformes > Cyprinidae > Sinocyclocheilus > Sinocyclocheilus grahami. The sequence goes on along the minus strand of NW_015506066.1, from coordinate 88,134 downwards.
GAACTTATATCAGTGACTTAGGCACATTCCTATTTCGCTATTTCACTTTTAAACTGCTCTGTTTTCATAATCAGAAGCGACACAGCTATAAAACTGACTGGCGGTTTATGTACTTTTGAAAACTATTGATACTGTAATTTCATCATCTCTGTTTATAGTAAAGTACCAAAGACTCCAACTGCAGCTGCATCTGCAGCCCATAAAAAGTCAATTGGATGTGCCTCTCAGCCCTCACAAACTAGCCTGTGACTTACGATGGAGAAAAGCATGGTGGGAAAAAGAAGAAAGAGTGCATGTCTGGATGCTGTCTTGTTCATGTCACTCTGAAAGTGTTAGTGCTCGGCATGCTGGGATGTGTAGTCCCTTGGGCCCGCGCAGGGCACGTGTAGCTTCTAATTGGACCTGTTAGGGTCAGCAATTAGTGTACAGCCATCAAGAACTGCACAACAGCTTCTCCTTTCATGCTACTGCCAGTCCCTCAGTGAAGACAGAGACATGTCCAGAAGGCCTAAACAGAGAGACAGTTTATGAATCCAGAGCAACACATGGAGTTTGGGAGAGTAGGACAGCTGCAGGCTTTTTTTTTTTTTTATGTGTTTGTGATAAAGGGACAGAACTTAATGGGACGTGTTCGTTGCCCAAGGCTCAAAGACTTGAATCCATCTGCTATTTTTTTGGATGCTTGAACCAAATGCAGCTCCTCTAACAAAGGCCACTTTGTAGAACTGTCTTGTTCTTGAACTGCAGCCGCTGCTGTAACACTGTGCTCCCTTTGTTAAGCGCACAGTAATTAATCCAGTAAATGAAGGTGTTTGGCCCAGCCATCAGGTGGCAGTCAGGAGCGGTTAGAGGTATTTGCCAGCCCTGGTTGCCACGGCGACCCTCAGACAGACACTAGCAGTGCTGAGGTAGCAATGGCCTTGAGTCACCATATTATGGACTTAATAAAATCAGCTGTACTGAGCTGTGCTACTATTGCCATTACTGTGAGCTAAAGGGTTTTCTTTAAGTATCTAGATGCTTTTCAGACAAGAAAAACTCTGACAACAGAATTTTTTTACATAATTTGATTTTCAAATTAAGTTTATATTAATTAAGAGGGAAAAGTTTATATCAGTGGTAATAAACCTTTTTGACTCCTGTCCAACACAATATTCAAATAAACATAACAGAT
>NW_015506066.1:67081-86823 GCF_001515645.1 Sinocyclocheilus grahami | reverse complement strand
AAAAAAAGGTTATTATATTATATTATATTATATTATATTATATTACATTATATGCAACTTTACAGATCTTTTTTATGCACCAAGAGCTTGTATGTTCCAAAGAGAAAGGAAAACTTGAAATCTCATCATATGACCCCTTTAAACTTTTTTATTTTAATTTAGGTGCACCTACAGTAAAAAGTAAAAAGTAACCTGTAAAAAGTAAGGTTTGACCCTAGCTAATAGCCTGCGAGCCTAAAATGCAGTGGTCAATTTTAATTCCATGTTGACTGTTAGTTTTTCATTCAAATTTGTATTCAAATTTGCATAATTAAATGTATCCTGTGGTATGACCAATTCATTTCTAAAAGTACAAATATTCCATGTAGTTTCACAGTTAAAGGGGTCATATGATGTTGCTAAAACGTTTTTTAAAAATTATTTTGTGTATTTGGTGTAATGAAATGTGTTTATGCGGTTTAAGGTTAAAAGACACATTATTTTCCACATACTGGACATTATTGTTTCTCCTCTATGCCCCGCCTTTCTGAAACGCGTCGATTTCTACAAAGCTCATCGGTCTGAAAAGCGAGGTGTGCTGTGATTGGCTCCTATCCAGTGCGTTGTGATTGGCCGAATACCTCAAGCGTATGACGGAAATGTTACGCCCCTTACCAATCTGTGATGCCTTGTCCCGGCCGGAGCGACGAGACAAAAACATTAAAACCCATTATAAACGAGGCATTTGTTGCATCCAGTGGGGACATAATTACGGATTATAATGACTTATACTGTTTTTTTAATATAAGGCCATAAAAACTGATATATACATATATATATATACTGACTGAATATGCAAATTGAAAGGAGCTTTATAAATGTAATTAAATTAAAATTAATATATCATTTAAAAATTCAAACTAGCATCTCTGAACTCAAAGATGTGACATTGCTTTGGGCAAGGCTGAGTGAAATCAACTTATTCTCCACGATCTCTCCGAATCCCCATCCAAACCTGACGTGAGGAACAAGGACATTTTTTGTAGAGAATGGTTGTCATGGTAACGGAAACAATTCTTTAAAAAAAATAAATTTAAATAAATTTAAAATAAAAATTTTTTTTGTCCCATTTTTTACCACCCACAATCAATGCTTTGAATGCACTGACTGATTTAGCTGTGCTCCACAGACAAATCAATATTTAGAGAGATGTGAACAGCGGGATCAGGCGAGGTTTCGATAATTAAAAGCAAAGCTGACGACGCCATATGAACCTCGTATGACCAATGAGGCTTATGTTGTGGACGAAATGGAAATCATATATCAGCGTGATAGTCCTGCGTGATGGATCTTTACAAAGACTTCATGAAGAACTCAAGCCATCTGATAGAGCATCCGGTTCAAACTGAATGCAATAGTCTTCATCTTGTCTTTTCTTCATCCTGCTGGAAAATTCCATGTAGTTTCACAGTTAAAGGGGTCATATGATGTTGCTAAAACGTTTTTTAAAAATTATTTTGTGTATTTGGTGTAATGAAATGTGTTTATGCGGTTTAAGGTTAAAAAACACATTATTTTCCACATACTGGACATTATTGTTTCTCCTCTATGCCCCGCCTTTCTGAAACACGTCGATTTCTACAAAGCTCATCGGTCTGAAAAGCGAGGTGTGCTGTGATTGGCTCCTATCCAGTGCGTTGTGATTGGCCGAATACCTCAAGCGTATGACGGAAATGTTACGCCCCTTACCAATCTGTGATGCCTTGTCCCGGCCGGAGCGACGAGACAAAAACATTAAAACCCATTATAAACGAGGCATTTGTTGCATCCAGTGGGGACATAATTACGGATTATAATGACTTATACTGTTTTTTTAATATAAGGCCATAAAAACTGATATATACATATATATATATATACTGACTGAATATGCAAATTGAAAGGAGCTTTATAAATGTAATTAAATTAAAATTAATATATCATTTAAAAATTCAAACTAGCATCTCTGAACTCAAAGATGTGACATTGCTTTGGGCAAGGCTGAGTGAAATCAACCTATTCTCCACGATATCTCCGAATCCCCATCCAAACCTGACGTGAGGAACAAGGACATTTTTTGTAGAGAATGGTTGTCATGGTAACGGAAACAATTCTTTAAAAAAAATACAATCTTTTTTTTTTGTCCCATTTTTTACCACCCACAATCAATGCTTTGAATGCACTGACTGATTTAGCTGTGCTCCACAGACAAATCAATATTTAGAGAGATGTGAACCAAGTATTACACAAAATGTAATTTTCACACAAAGCTACAACTTTTGTTTTTACCATTTGGTCACCATTCACTGTCACTGTCACAAAAGAGCAGCATGAACATCTTCTTTTGTGTTCTATGGAAGAAAGAAAATCATACAGGTTTGGAAGGACATGAGAATTTACATTGAAATAGCCCTTTACATAAAAATTAATCTAGGTCACTTGGTACAAAACAAGACCTTTAAAATGAACTTCAACAAACTATTGCACATTTTCTTCAAGCTAATATGATCAGCTGAACTGTACGTATCCTGCTGAGAGATGATATAGAGATTTTTCTTTTCAGCAAACTCACAGGTGTAAGCCACTTTTCAGAGGTAGCGCAATGTCTCTTTTTCCTGGTCTGTAAGGCAGCAAGTGTTTTTAAGTAGAGTAAGCAGACTTTGGCAGATTTTGGCTGAATAATGTTATTATTCTCAAACTCAGGTGAAGTTGTGCAGTTCACTTCAGATGCTGGCTCTGTAATTGCTAAGTTTATTACTCTTATTAGTCCTGTAGTTCAAACAAAAGATGCTAGCAACACCAAAGTCATATATTTCTAGACAGTGTTATTATTGTTAACTAAAACTAAAATTATTAAGAATAGTTTTCGGTAACTGAAATAAAGAAGAATAGAATATAAATATTGGATGAAAAACTAAAATTAAATAAAAATAAGGTTAAGCTGAAGTACCGATATTGATATTACTGAAACTACAACAGAAATAAAAAATAAAGTTAATTACAAATATTTTTGAAAATTAATAAAAATGACAATTGCACATATCAAAATTGCAAAAAAATTATAATAATACATAAATAATATTAAAATAACACATCTAAAATGTATGCCTTAAATACAATGTAAGTCGCTTCTTTAAAAAAAAAAACTGCAGAATGCATATCTTATGCATACAAGCATCTATACTGCGCTCTTATTGTTGTCATATGCTTTCAGTTAAATATTTTATAGACCTAGTTTGACATGTCACATTCTTCACTGTGGCCACCCACTGTAAACAGTCTAGAAGCGCAGCTGATCGCGCCTAGTTAGGACAGTGTGTTACTGTAGAGTTGCAGTAGTCAGTACATATAATCACCTGGAGAAAGAGACAAGAAGACAAGAGGAAGAGGTCTGAGACAACTGCATCCACAGCCAACTTTGTGTATATGTGTTTGTGTGAGGGAGTGTGTAAGAGACAGAGAGTTTAATTGTCCCCTGCTTGTCCTAATTTGACACATGCTGGCATGTGTGGGTGAGTCGTGTGTGTGTGCGCTACAAGTTACCGTACACTCCTCACTTCCCCACAGTCTTCCCATAAGCCCCTGTGTAAGAGCACTGACTGACACACCTTACAGGCCTAATGGAGGGCTGGCAGAAAAAGATGGCAGCTTTCAGAGACTGCCGGGGGGATCTGCCGCAGGCAAACACAGCTTCATACATCACCCTCTGAGGAAGCGAGAGAGATAGAAATAAATATATCAGCTCTACCGCTCCACGTAAACAGTCAAACAGGCAGGCACACACTTTCCCGGTCTCTTTCGCACACACACAAACGCTCGCAGTTGTGCTGGTGAAGTCTGTAGCATCTAAAAACACTATTTAGAGAGTTTCAAATGCTTCCACAGAAGAAAAGGCCATTCTGGCCAATAAAAAATTACTCTGCACTGTGACCCCATAAAGTATGTTTTAGTTTTTTAGAATTTCTCTTTTGGGAAAATCAGACCAAAACACATTGCACGAGTTTATCAAAACTAGACCTAGTAATTCTTAATCAAAATGTCTTAACTTGATCTTTCGAATTCTCACTGATGACTTATGTAAGACTTTTCCAATCATTAGTCTGCTTAAACCTGTCTCCTTTCTTACAATTGACTGCAAGCTTACATTCATATCTACCTCCATCCAATCAACAATCGATGGATATAATCAAGTCTCCACCCTATAATTTTTGCATTTCATTCAGATGGATGGAATGGATGGAAAATAATACAGACTTTAAATATGTAAATGTCCTGTTTCAATAGGAAATGTGTCAACACAAGAAAGAAAACTGCACTCATCAAGCCATTTCTTGGAGTCTTGTCAATTTCTTGGATGTGGAAGATAATGTCCTTACCAAACATAGTGACAGTACACAAAACTAGATTAATAACCCACTCCAACATAAGCCCCATTTCTGTGTATCCAGGATCTGTAATCCGTACTTCAGCACAGTTACAGCTCCATTATACCACGGATTATGATGTAAAGTACCTGTAGTGGTAACAATCACTGGACCAATTTCTATATTTGTTTTATCTTTGTATCTTAAAGCAAATTACATTACATGTCTCTATGGAGCAAGTTGGGTTAAGTATTTTGCTCAAGGACACAATGTGGCCTCTCACAAATCATGGCCTCTGTGGTTTAAATCTACAATCATTTGGTTACCATCCCAGATTTTTTTCTTTCTTTATCTTTGACCTTCAAAACCGAGGCATTTAAGGCTCTTTAAAGGAATAGTTTGCCTAAAAATGAAAATTCTATCATTTATATAATGTCATTCTTTCTTCTGCAAAACAGAATTTGAACTCATACAAAAGTCAATGGGTTCCAAAATCTTGAAGTTCCAAAAAAAACAAACAAACAAAAAAAATAATACATAAAGGTAGTGTAGAAGTAATCCATACAACTCCAAGGATAATCCAAGGCATCTGAAGCAAACATTAGATTGGTTATTGCACGCTCAAATCAAATGAAATCACTGTATACAAACCCCAAATCAAATATGACATGTCAGCAACATCAAACCTCATTGGTTCTTGCATTTTACATGAATTAACACCATGACATCATGGCATAAAGGTTATTGATGTGTCAATATATTTTAGCTACAGTTGTGGTCAAAATTTTACATACACTTTGCAGTATCTGCAAAATGTTAATTATTTTACCAAAATAAGAGGGATCATGCAAAATGCATGTTATTTTTATTTAGTACAGACTTGAATAAGATATTTCACATAGAAGATATTTACATAGTCCAGAAGAGAAAATAACAGTTGAATTTATAAAAACTTTACACATGCTTGTTTCTTAAGACTGTGTTGTTACGCTGATGAACCACAGCTGTTTTTTGTTTGTTTTTTTGTTTTTTAGTTGTTCACGAGTCCCCTGTTTGTCCTGAAAAGTTAAACTGCCCGCTGTTCTTCAGAAAAATCCTTCAGGTCCCACATGAACCACTATCACAAAACAAAACAAAAAAAAAACACAGCTGTGGATCATCAGTGTAACAACACAGTATTAAGAATCAAGCATATGTAAACTTTTGAACGGGGTCATTTTTATAAATTCAACTATTATTTTCTCTCATGGACTATACATAAACGTCTTTTATGTGAAATATCTTATTCAGGTCAGTACTAAATAAAAAAAAATAACACACATTTTGTATGATCCCTCTTATTTTGGTAAAATAATGAACATTTTGCAGATACTGCAGAATGTATGTAAAATTTTGACAACTGTATGTATACATGAATTGATCAATGTTTTGATTTGAGAAATAGAAATAAATGCACTGACACAAACCGTTAGGCTATTAATCCAACTCAACTCAGATTGTTTAATCACTAAAGCACAGTATCCCGAATTAGGAAAGAATTGTCTGCATTTACAAGGTGATATAAGATATGTCTGATTGCAAATCAAATGTAAAGAAATGTTGGCATCTTCAGTTTTACGGTCAATGCGCAATATGCCCTGAGAGGTTTTGGTTTAATTGTAGCAGAGTCAGGTGTATTAAAGAATAATAGGATGAGAGAGGGATAGGTGTGTTTAAGATTTGCCGACACCTCAGGACAGTCATGCACTAACTACACATCTCCTTTTCTCCTGTTCCCTCACCGTATCGATCGGTCTGTCTGTTCTTAATGGTGCTGTTAAACACAGTCACCGGCCACTTTAGTGTTTGTCGAGGCCCACTTAGCAATAAAGCTCTCGGAGCTCTCTTTAAAACCGCCGCTGAGACAGGAGAGAAGCTCAGGGTCACTTGGACAGAGAAGCACCAATTTTATCCCACACCTGGTTCAAATGGAAATGGAGACAGGTGTGGAAACCATGTTTGCAGAGACTCTCCGTTTAAGGGACTTGTGAGATTTTCTCTGTTCAGTCGGTGTAGGGTTAAGTGGATTAGGAGGGCATTTGAGGTTCTGAGAAATTCCGCCTAGTTTTTGTGCTTTTGTATGCATTCCCTCACATTTTAGTGTACGCACACACACATACACACACACACACACACACACACACACACAAATCAATCAAAGCTGCCTTTGACTGACGTATCGATCGGGTTGCATCTAAACTCTCCCTCTTTCTCCTCTGGTCTCTTATTTTTTGTCTATCTCTCTGTGTCCTTAAGTAAATTCCCTTGAATTTACCTTGAGGACACCTTGAGCTGTTAGTTCAAACAATTCAATGCTGAATCGCTGCGACAGAATCACTCTAACTTATCTCATAATCGCTTTAATATCTCAATAGTCTCTCATAAACAGCAATTCAATCTCATAGACTCCGCATTCATGGAAAGAAAAAGCCCGAACAGGATATCCGTAGAAAAGATAAAAATAAAATATATTTTTTTAAAGAGGCATAAGTGCAAAAATAAAATATTTTTGATTTGTACTATTGTCAGTGTCCAAGTAAAGACAGAACACCTGCCATTCAAAATTAAGTATAAATTATTTATCAGATATTCAAATAAAAGCTTGCAGATGGATCCACACGTCTCACGTCTCGTCAGCCCCGTAACAGAATACTCGGCCAAACAAGGATCCAGCAGCTTTTCTGAGGCGCATTGGCCAGCTATGGAGCCAGCCAAAGGTTTATTCAACCCTGTAAGCGTGCTCTGCTCCATTTTTCAAAATGGCAGACCCATTGAACGTTACGTGGAGGAATTCCTTTTGTATAGCCACCTTATGCCGGGTGATGAGGATGTGGTGAAGGACTGTTTCTGGAGCGGTCTTGATGTTAATATCAGCTTAAACTTGCAAGATGAAGACCCTAGTTGGACCCTGGCACAGTTTATTGACTTTGTCTTGCAGTTTTGTGAATCTCCCTTTACGGTTGGGGAGGTCACTACTCCTAAATTTTCAGCACCTTGCAGTTCTGTAGTCCCTGTACCAGGATCTTTACCTTGTACCTTGACTATCCCTCTTGCCTTGCCATCTATATACCTGTTTGCCATTGTTCGACCCTGCCTGTTACGACCACGTCTCTGTCTTCTATTCAAATAAAAGCTTGCAGATGGATCCACACGTCTCACGTCTCGTCAGCCCCGTAACAGAACTAAGCTTTTATAGGTGATATGCCAATATATACAATAACGTTCAAAAGTTTAGGGTCAGTAAGATTTTTTTAAATAATTCAAAAGAAGTCTCTTATGCTCAACAAGGACGCATTTATTTAATCAAAAATACAGTAAAAAAAATAATAAAGTAATATTGTAAAATATTATTAAAATGACTGTTTTCTATTTTAATACATTTTAAAATGTAATTTATTCCAGTGATGGCAAAGCTGAATTTTTAGCAACCATTACTCCAGTCTTCAGGGCTGATGTGCTGCTCAAGAAACAGTTCTTATTATTGCTGAAAACAGTTGTGCTGTTTATGTGGAAACAGTGATAGATTTTTCAGGATTCTTTGATGAATAGAAAGCTTTTATAATGAAATATTTTGATCAATTTAATGCATCCTTGCTGATTTAAAAAAAAAACTAAAATCTTAGTGACCCCAAACTTTGGAAAGGTAGCGTACATATATCAATATGAATATAAAATAGGAAAAACATCTGAAACAAAATGCAAGCTCAAAGTAAAAATAACTGAGAACTCCATTACATCTCCTCAGCCATGAAAGAGCAAGACAATTTTCCACTGTGAATGACGGAATATTGTTTAACATCTTTCAGAAATATTTCACTTCGGATTGTTGCTTTGCAAATAATCAGACGTGTCATATGAATGTAGTCTGTAGGGCAAACGACATCATAGCCCATTTCAGAAAGCGGATCTTGACCATGCCCTGGAGGATTGAAAAAACGGCCAATCAGGAAACAGCGCAAAACTCACACAACAGTTGTACATACTAAAAGACAAGATAATTCCACTGCAAAAGAGCATGTTTCTAAAGATCTCTTTCTCCAGAGCCAAATCTCCTTATCTGGCAGGATGGTAGCTCAGTACTCTTCAATTACACTTTATCTCAGTACTGCACTTTAAAGAGAGAGAAAATCAGAGAGCAAGACAAAGAAAGAGAGCGTGACTGCAAATTGCGCAAAGAAGGGGAAATCGGGGGAAAGAGAGAACATGTTCTGAAGCAAACAACTGTGTTTGCAGTACATTTAGAACAATGCTCTTATGGGACGCTGGGTCGTTAGTAAACGGAGTTGCCTTTTATTAGCTGAATGATATAAAACATGACAAAACAGCTACTCGGAGAGGATCTGCGATTCATACACTCCCTCTGGGATTTCTATATAGGCCATGAGCTCTCCTCTCTCCCATTTAGAGGAGAGAGAAAGAGAACGAGAGAGAGATCCAAGAACAAACGGAGTGCATGAAAAGAGGATAGGAGCATGAACAAGAGTGTGCAAATGAATGAGGACAGATAAAAAAAAAAAAAAAAAACATTGACACAGAGAGTGAAGAGAGAGGATGAGAGACTGCGCACAAACACAAGACTGCACAAAAAAATGTGATGACATTGTAATATAATTTATATAATGTTAATTTACAAACCTACTTGAACTACTGCTTTGTAATTTTAAATATACCGATAAACTGATTCCTCCATAAATTAGTGGAACAATAATTAGCTGCAATGCATTATAAATTTGATCAAAACTGGTCTTTCTATTTCAAGTAAATGCTGTTCTTTTGAACTTTCTATTCTTGAAAGAATCCTGAAAAAAAATCTTGGTTTCCACAAAAAATATAAAGCAGCACAACTGTTTTCAACACTGATAATAAAAATAAATGTTTCTTGAGCAGCAAATCAGCATATTAGAATGATTTCTGAAGGATCATGTGACACTGAAGAATGGAGTAATGATGCTGAAAATTCAGCTTTGCATCACAGGAACAAATTACATTTTAAAATATACTAAAAAGAACAGTTATTTTATGAATAGCAATAATATTTCACAACATCACAGTTTTAACTGTATTTTTGATCAAATAAATGCAGCATTGATGAGCATGAGCCTTCTTTTAAAAATCTACCGACCCCAAACTTTTTAACAATAATGAATATGCATCCCAAATGTACATAGGTGATAACAAAAGTAAGAAACATAACCAAGAAAAGCCTTACACACCACATTTAATTTGGTGCCTAACAATTTACAGGTTCACATATGTATTCACTTGTTAAATATAAAATAGTTTTACCATTAACCAATTAACAGGTTTATAAATTAAGTACTTTATCTTTCAAATTAAATTACTAAAAATGTGTTACAGTAATAGCAGACGGAGCAGAATACAAATATAGGAGAATATATTCATAGAGAGAGTTTCTCAATTCTAAAGATACAAGTCTAGGTGGAATAGACAGAATGAGACAGAGAGAGAAAGTAAATGACTGTTAGTAAAACTCTCTGGTGTGTATTAATAGTAAGACTGCTGGACTGGAGTCCCATGAGCGCAGGTTTCAAGCGACTATTCTGAGGCAATATAGGACTCAGGACAGACTCTAAAGCAACACAATCCCATAATAAGTCCACGGTGTTACCCTGGTGACGAGTGCATGTGTGCCTCCTTTACAAGCTGAAAACCAAACAGCTGTTACGTTACTGCTGTTGCATATTACATGCTTCTAAATGAATAAAAGCATAAAATCTTAAGGGAATCTCTGAGCTACACTCTTAACTAGTAACCATTATAATTATGTTGACTATTTAATGTTAGAAATACGTGTAATGCTTAATTTTGTACAATTAATTATATTAAACAAATTTCTAATATAAATTAATTTAATTTAATCAAACTGAGCTACAAACAACATATTACAGGCAACACACCTTGCTAAACCACACACAAACCCACAACTTTTTTATCTTAGGACATCTTGGGATGCCAACAATAAAGTGATTTTTTAAAATATACTTTTTGTTGAATCAATGCCTTACTTCTCTGCCACAATAATGTTATGTCTTCTCAGTTAATATTGACATGTGAGTATTGCATGGCTCTGATCACCCTGTCTGGGTTTATTTTGTAATAATAACTGAATGACTGTATATTATGCCTTACATAAACTGAACTTTCATTATATTAAATTATTATTGAACCTTCAAATGACACAGACAACACAACAAAACAAAAATCTATGTAACAGCTTTCTCTAAATGATGCTTTCTGACAAACGCTTTCATTGCATGAAACTTGAATGGATTGTCACTGCAGGCCAGTGATTTGATGGTCATCCAACAGTGCAGACAACCTGACTTTTGCTGATATTGACAGATTTCGCAATATAAGTCACAGCAGAATATACGATATTGTGTCTTGGCTTGAATGTCTGTAATGATTGTGTTTAACACTGATGACAATAAAAACATGAGCAAGATGTTTACTGACAATTTCTGAAATGAACAGTGTCGCTTTAATTAATAATTAAAGCGAAGCAGTGACTGTGTGTGTGTGTGTGTGTGTGCGTGCGTGCTATTGTTCCCAGCAGTATGACAGGATCAATAAGCTCTGGATAATGATGTTGTCAGTAAATGATCAGACCGTCTCCAGGGCACACACAGCAAACACCATTAGTGACAATGACTACAAATACATCCGTTTGTATGTATGTGTACGTATCTGATTTATGCACAGTGAACAGTTCCTATAGAAATGCACTGTTGTGTTTTTGACCACATCATTACACTGGTGTAAACTGTCTGATGGTCAGTTATTTGAAGGAATAGCTCATCCATTATATTTAGTTAATCATTTTAGCCAGAAGCAATGGTTTAAAGTTAAAAACATGTTATTAATGATGAATTTGTATATTACAAACATGCAGCATTTCGCTTCACAATATGTTAACTGATGGACTGGAGTCGTGTGGATAACTTGTGGATTATAGTGATGTTTTATCAGCTGTTTGGACTCTCACTCTGATGGCACCCATTCACTGCAGAGGATCCATTGGTGAATGTAATGCTGCATTTCTCTAAATCTGTTCCGATGAAGAAAAAAATGGCTGGCTTGGATGGCTGGAGGGTGAGTAAGTTTTCAGCAAATTTTAATTTTTGTCTGAACTATTCTAGCAAGTTTTGGTACAATTTGTGTCCAAAATTTTTATATTCTAGTAAACGCTTTATAAAAGCAATAAGACCCAGCTGTGCTCTATTGTGAATATATTAATGGCTGAAGGGGTTGCAGGCCATTTACATTGACTATATTTACAACATATCACAGCCTCTTGAATCGTATTGCTTATTAAATGTGCAACAAGCACACAAGTACAGCTTTGGATAAGAAAACATCTTCTTAATGACAGACATTTGACGACTGCATTCAAGAATGCAATAATAATTCTAGTGGCACTACAAATCTCCCAATAAATAAACAAACAGGTGTATTACGATGCAATGTACTGTAAGTATGAGTGTATGTATGTGTCTCCTCCATCCTTCTCTTCTAGACCGTGCACTAATGAAGAGATACACATACTGTATATCCTCGATGCAGTGATGTATGCGTGTCTGCTGACAGTAGATTTCTGTGGTAGTAATAAAGGTAGCCTGATTCACAGAATAATTACCATATGCAAATGCTCCTGATTTCAGTGCCAGTCTTTAATAGATGGATGAGTGGAGCTGTTCATCAGAGAGAGAGAGAGAGATGTCAAAGGAGGTGGCGTTATTTACTTTTTAAACCATTTTGGAGGACTGGACACATAATAGTGTACTACTATGAGAATTAGTAATACTTCAAGGAAGGTTTTGAACAAACAGACTTCAAACCTTTTTTCAGTCAGGTTTTGGACTTAGAAATGTATTTTACAGTGTTACTTTTCCTTAACAACAACAATAATAATAATAAAAAAAATAATAATACTTGGAATAAATAAAACTACAACTAAAGTATGATTATTAATTTTACTATGATTATTTCTGGGTACAACAATTGTAGTTTTTGTTGTTCAAACTATGATTATTACGAATATGATAATAATAATAATAATGATGATGATGATGATGATATAAACAAATAAAACAACTACTACAGTCCTATCATTATTAATATAATATTAATAAAACTACTACTATTACTATTATTGTTATTATTATTAATAATTATAATAATAATATAAACAAATTAAGAGTCAAATTATTAATAATAATATCAATCCTTATTTATGATTATGTAAGTTGTTACTTTATTACTGATTATGAACAACAATAATAATAATTCTAAAACAGGCATGGACAATGTCTTATGATTATAACCAATATATTCAAGATGGTACATTCTGAACACGCAACCCCGCTGCGGTGAATTTGGTTTGATCTGGTCCCGTAGAGTGGTAAACGGCATGAGGGATGTTTCAATCCTCATCACTGAGCTGTTAATTAAAACTCCCTGATATACTGACCAGCGCTCCATGTCTCCCTCCTGACAGGAGTCCTCCTCCCCCTCTCCATTTTCATGAATTAGGAAAGGAAGATCATTTTGATTATTTTGTCCTATTCAGGAACACAAAGTGCCAAATGTGAATACCACAGAATTGGGAAATGCAAAAGCAAGGGAATCTCTTTTTTACTCTAGCGTTTTTTATTTACTTATTTATTTTCAGATTTTGAGGTTTTGTGCGTGGATTTGTTCAGACAGGGCAGGTTGGATTCAGACCTGTGTCCCTGTGAGCACTGCAGCCCTTGAACTTGTGCACGAAAACTGCAGTACTCTGCAAATCTCTCTCATTTTCAAAGTCTCTTTTTGTCTCGTACTTTCTGGAACAGAGAGGGTTATTGCAAGTGTTGCCAAAGGTTGCGTGACAGATGCCAATGTCGCCCACCGTGACAAACATGTCACACTCTGAATGCCTTTTCCTGTCCCCTGATAGAGCAGCTCTCACCTCTGATAGAGGCAGATTGCACAAACTCAATCACGCATCACGTTCTTCCCCTTCCCTCATCAGTCTCTCCTCCTTTCTGTCTATCTCCTCATCTTTTTATTTCTGTTACCTCTTCTATTTCTCTTCTTTAACTGCCCTCTAGACATGCTCCTGCTCAGATGAGGAAGATTTCTCATGAGGGACCTTATTAAAAAAGGCCTAGGTCTCTTCTGCTGAGAGGTTCAAGCGCAGCTAGCCAAGCATGCAAAGCCAATCGAGAAAAGCACAAATGCCAGACAACACTTTGCAAATGATAGTCGACAGTAATATAACGGAGAACACAAACAAAGAAAATAGAGAGATGTCAGGAGAGCTGAAGTATGTGAACAAGTGTGCCTTTTTTTGTTCCTGTTTCTCATTCATTTATATTTGAATCAGCATTTATACTGAAAATACATATTTAGTTCTTATTTTAAAATGATTTACTCACCATTATATTGTTTCAAACGTGTATGTCTTTATTTCTTCTGTCCTGAATATCCTGAGGACTGTAACAAATGTGACTGGAAGATCAGAAAGAGACGTTTTTGCAGCTTAATTTCAATAAATGATCTTTTTCTGAAAGTGACCGTATGTTTTCATTTATAATTTACAATTAACTCCTAAAAGATCAATGACAATTTCATTCCTCATCTGACACGTTTCAGAAGCTTCATGCACATTCATATTTGTCCATTTTGAATTGATTTACTTCCAAAAAAAAATTACTTGCATCTTCAAAAAAAAAAAAAAAAAGTTGCAGGCAAATAAATAAATAAATCAGGTAAAATACTATGGCAGAAATCACTCTTTTACATAAATCTAAATTGGATAAGGCCAAATGAGTCACACTTTCCACAGATCATTTACTTTCCATAGTGTCATTCCAACCCCCATGTTGCTCAAAAAGCAAAATATTAATAATAACAATAATATACCTAAATATCCTTAATTATATAATATATAATATAATATAATGCTATTTTAGTATCACTGAGATTTATAGTTTTTAATTCATATTTTGCATTAGATTTTTAGTTTTCATTGTAATTTTACCTTTTTTATTTTGTTGTGTTTGTCATTTTTATTTTATTTTATAATTTTTTTTTTTCAGTTTTAGTTTTAGTACATGTTTAAACTAAATGAAATAAAAAAAATAAATATATATATATATATATATATATATATATATATATATATATATACACACCCATAAAAATAGAGTGATTTAGTGGTGCTTTCACAATCTAGTCTGCAAGAGAACATACCTCGTAATAAAAAAGGAATCGTTGTAAATCTTGCTAACTTTGATTAAATCATTATAAATTAATTTCTCATTCACAAACATGTGATCTTAAATTTAGCTCCAAACAAACCTTTTACCATGGTAAAGGAAAATAACCATGGTATCCACACTTTTTTTATACATTAAAACTGGGAAGTTAAAAAGTGTGTATGTGTGTATAAAAACAAAAATAGACAAAAAATGTAAAGTGAAAAAGTGAAGTATGGTGACCCATACTCGGAATTAGTGCTCTGCATTTACCCATCCAAAGTGCACACACACAGCAGTGAACACACACACACCGTGAACACACACCTGGAGCAGTGGGCAGCCATTTATGCTGCAGCGCCCAGGGAGCAGTTGGGGGTTCGGTGCCTTGCTCAAGGGCACCTCAGTCGTGGTATTGAAGGTGGGAGAGAGCACTGTACATTCTATCCCCCCACCTACAATCCCTGCCGGTACGAGACTCAAACCCACAACCTTTGGGTTATGAGTCCGACTCTCTAACCATTAGGCCACGACTTCCCCACGTACAGGTGTATGTACAGGTATGCTATCTATAGATGGAATAGAGTAAGATGTAGGGATGGTTTAAGATGGGTGGTATCAAATATATATAAGGCAAAAGTTCAAGAAGGAGATGGCTTGGATTTCTGAGCCCTTTTCCTCTCTCTGGATATATACAGTTCTTGAAGGGTGAGCAGGAGAGAAAAAATAATCCTTTCAGTAGTCCGAACCGTCCTCTGTAGTCTTCTGATATCTGATTTTGTAGCTGATTTTGTGAGCAGCTCTTGTGGCAAGTTGAACTTCCTTAGCTGGTGAAGGAAGTAAAACCTTTGTTGGACCTTTTTAACAATGGAGTCAATGTGATTGTCCCACTTCAGGTCCTGAGAGATGGTGGTGCCCAGGAACCTGAATGACTCTACTGCAGCCACAGTGCTGTTCAGTGAGTGGGGGGAGTGCTGGGGGGTTCTCCTGAAGTCCAAGATCATCTCCAGTTTTGAGTGTGTTAAGCTCCAGGTCATTAAGACTGCACCAGACAGCCAGCTGCTCAACCTCTTATCTGTAAGCAGACTCGTCCTGGATGAGGCCGATGACTGTAGTGTCATCCGCAAACTTCAGAAGCTTGACAGAGGGGTCAGTAGAGGTGCAGTCGTTGGTGTACAGGGAGAAGAGCAGTGGTGAGAGAACGCATCCCTGAGGGGCACCAGTGCTGGTGTGGCTGTTTGACATGGGTTTCCCCAGTCTCACTAGCTCTTGCCTATCTGTCATAAAGCTGGTGATCCACTGACAGATAGAGCTAGGAGCAGAGAGCCTGGTTAGTTTGGTCTGGATGAGGGTTGAGATGATGGTGTTGAAGGCCGAACTGAAGTCCACAAACAGGATCCTCACATAAGTCCCCGATTTGTCCAGATGCTACAGGATGAAGTGCAGTCCCATGTTGACTGCATCATCCACGGACCTGTTTGCTCTGTAAGCAAACTGCAGGTGGTCTATAGTCATTCAGTCTTGTGATTTTGGGTTTCTTTGGAATGGGGATGATAGTGGGGCATTTGGTCTGGGCCTGGTGCTTTCCTTCTCTTTTGTTTCCTGAAGACCTGACACACATTATTTTCATTGATCCAAAGTCAGGAGGGGGGAGAGCGGGGTTGAGGTGTTAATGTGTGTGCAGAGAGATGGTCAGAACGGGTGTGGGGAGACTGAGAGTTTCAAATCTACAGTAAAACTCATTCAGGTCTTCAGCAAGTTTTTGATTCGCCTCAGTGCTGGGGGATGGCATCTTGTAGTTTGTAATGTTTTTCAGGCATTTCCACACTGAAGCAGGGTCGTTGGCTGAAAACAGTTTTTCCAGCTTTTTAGAGTAGTTTCTCTTAGCCACTCTGATCTCCTTTGTGTCAATGTGTTCCTGGCCTGATTGTACAAGATTCTGTCCCCACTCACTCCTGTAGGCATCCTCTTTGGCCTGACAAAGATGTCTGAGTTTTGCTGAAAGAGATCCTTTAGTAATTTATTATGAATTCAGTATTTTATTTTGGTATGAACTATGGTTTATAATGGTAAATGTTAAAAGCCTTATCTGTTGTGTCATTTAGTCTACACCACTTTATGTTGCAGAAATATTCATTTGAATAAGTATGCCATCTAATAGCATACATTACCCATCCACATTTGCCGCTTCATTCATTGATATTCATTACAGGACAAAAGGCGAGCATGAAGTAAATACATATGATCAGTCAACGCTTTACTTATTCACTTCTCATAGGATCATAACCTGCGAACACAGGCCCAGAGCCTTGAGGCTGTTCTATTAGAAGAGACACGCCATCACGTCTCTGCGAGTCTGATAAATATCCCCACTGACTACTGAAGACATCATCTCTCTTTTTTTAATGATAATCAAGCAAATGCACTTCCCTGCTCAAGATGAGCAGCCAGGGTTTATCTGAGCGAGCACAGACTGAACAAACTCCCCAGCGACACGTTGTCACGAACGCGCGCTTTCCTTAAGTTACCACAAAAATCTTTCTTTGAATCCGTGTTTGTTTGGCTTTGAATTTGCTCTGGCATTTATCACAGAGATACGGAGGAGCGGGGAGGGGAGATGGCGGAGTCTTAAAACCACAACGTTGAAGCCGTGATCCCCAACAGTCTGTTGCTGAAGAAAGACATTGAGGCCCGTCGGAGAGGAATTAGGAGAATGTATAAACGAGTTGTTTGTTGCCTGTGTTTTGGAGCGTTACGCTCCGCTTTCCTCGTAAGGCTTTGAAGGTGGTGAATGTGTTTTTGAAGAGTGAAATCGAGTGTGTTTGTTTTACATTCGGTTGAGGTGTCTGTGTGGCATGGGCTTCAGATCCCTCCTGGTGCTTCTGTGTGAACCTGAAAGAAAGTGTGCACAATCACACAATATTCCATGTACAAACCACACAAACAACATCTACACTACTTTCTTGCAGACTTTCTAACTCTCAAAAAAACATAATGTTATATCTTTAGAAACCTTAAAGGGATGGTTCACTCAAAGATGAAAATACTGTTATTATTTACTCACCTTTATGTCATTCCAAATCTATATGACTTTCTTCTTTTGTGTAATACAAGGAGAAATTTTGCAGAACGTCCGAGCAGCTGTTTTACATCAAATGAAAGTGGATGGTGATTTTAAATGCCAAGCACCAAAAAAGAAAAACAACAACATAAAAGTAGTGAACCTGTAAGAAAATGTGGACAATCACACATTACATTACATGTACAAAACACTCGAACCATATCTTTACTATTTTTGTATGGAGTCTTTAGCTTTAACTTTCACAAAATTTATAGTTTAAACTTCAAAAACCTTAATGATAGTTCACTTAAAAATGAAAATACTGTCATTATTTACTTACCCTAATGTCATTTTAAACCTTTATTACTTTTTTTCTTCTTCTTGTGGAGCACAAAAGGAGAAATTCTGCAGAACATCTGAGCTTTTTCATTTACATAAAATGAAAGTGGATGGTGATTTTAAATGGGAAACACCAAAAAGGAAAAAAGCACCATAAAAGTAGTGAACCTGTAAGAAAATGAACACAATTACATATTATTCCACCTTCAATCAACACAAACAACAAGTTTACTAGTTTCTAATTCTCACAATTGCTAAAATAATTACTTTTTAGCTTTAAATTTCACAAAACATCACGTTTAAACTTCAGAAAACTTAAAGGTATAGTTCACTCACAATTGAAAATCCTGTCATCATATACTCACCATCATGATATCCACACCTTCTTCTGTTTAGCATAAAAATAAAAATTTTGCAGAATGTGTGAGCTGCTGTTTTTGCATTTACATACAAAGAAAATGGATAGTGGTTTAAAAAACCAATTACCAAAAAGGAAAAAAAGTGCCATAAAAGTTGTGAACCTTTTCGGAAGTTCGGAAGTCTTCTGAAGCCATATGATATGATTTAATGATGACAGTACTTTAATTTTAGGGTGATCTAATTCCTTAATATCAAGTACAACCATACATTTGCCAGTGTAAAACACACACACACACACACCTTACTCTGAAGAGTAAGTGGTGAAGGTCAGTTTTGCTGAGGCTGCAGATGCAAATGCGGAAACTGTCAAGTGCTACACAACTCACATATACATCAACGTCATCTCTCAATCTCTAATTATCTCTCTTTCTCACACACACACATTTTCTGCATCACAGCTCTTCTCAACATTATATTATGTCAGATAGGGAAGACATCATTTAAACACCTGACCCTCTGTCTTTAGTCTTTCAGTGTCAAAGAGATTTTTATTTTGAGTTTACCTCAAAATGATCATACTATCATCATGTAAACTCCTATTGTTCCACTTGAAGAATCTAGACAAACAACTCTCTATTTAACATTAAATAAATTATTTTTTTTAAAGTATACGAGTTCAGTCCAACATAAGGGTGAGTAAATCATGTCAGGATGTTAAGTTTTGGGTGAACTAATCATTCAAATCTGGGCCCCAAAGATGGACATCTCAAACATAAGCTGTAGTTTGTTTCACCCAGCTACACCGGACTTCTTGCTTCCTGTTGAGTGAAATCAAGACAGGAAGTCAGGTGTGAATGTCCTGCTCTGATCCCTCAACACTCAACTGGCGCTTTTCAAAAATTCAAAATTATCCTTTCCTCCCTCGTCTTTAGACGTTGGAAAACGACAGTGGTTTTGAAGGAGCCGAAGCTGTCTTGCATTTATTTATCCAGACCTTATGAAGATCTTCACTAATGATTGAAAGTAGACAAGGAGAAGGAGATAATTTTTAAGAGCTGGGACAAGAGCCAAATAGCTACATCAAGCCATTTAACAGCCATTCAAACTAATGCCAAAGTCACGCGGGTCTTATAAACTCTATAGAGAACATTAATCTGCAGACTGAAGGAGAAACGGACGACCAATGCGTGTTGAAGAGGGACAGGCTATATATTTGTCATATATCTACTCGTCCCTTTCATCTCATGGCCATTGATACAGCCATCTCTGAGCTTTTCTCTGTGTTAATCCTCCTCACAC
>NW_015506066.1:61544-67066 GCF_001515645.1 Sinocyclocheilus grahami | reverse complement strand
CCCCCCCGTCCACGGCACTTTGATGGTTCACCAAATCAGTCTCTCATCCACAGAGTTCTTCAGCATGGATCTGACTCATCATCCCTCTGTACAATCTGTCTGCTCCTGCCATCCCTCTTCCGGCTCATGATTTTTTTTATACGGCTTTTATCTGCTTTCTTTCTTTCTTTCAGCCACATTATTTCCCCATTTAGTGCCATCATTGGGGACGGTGTGTGTGTGTGTGTGTGTGTGTGTGTGTGTGTATGTGTGTGTGTTGGCCAGGCAGCTGCAAAAGGCGTCAGCTCAGAGTGCTGACAAGATGTGACAGCTCTGGATATCTCTCAATGGCACTGACAGTTGACAGATGGATACCACTCACACACTGTAAGGAATAAAAGAGAGAGAGCGAGACAGAGAGAGAGAGACAGACAGAAGCCCTGAGGTTGATTCTCTAGCATTACTCTCTGTTCATAGGGCCAATGTTTGATTGAGTGCTGCAGAGAATAATAAACCTTCTCTAGCTAATACTGTGCCTGAGCTTCTTTCTTATTCCCATTATCTCGTCTCTATCAGCCCCTCTCTTTTTATATTGCTAAAATGGCATATCCCTACTTGTACAGAATATAATAAACAATGCACTGTACATCAAAATAAAATAAAACAGATTTTATGAGGGAACATATGATTGCAGCACCTAACAAAAATATTCAATTTATTCAAGTCTTGACAATGAAAAAAAAAGTTTTCAAACTCTACAAGGAAAATGTGGAACTTGAGGGGTAAAGGAGTAGTTCACCCAAAAATGACAATTCTGTCAAAATGTACTCTTCTGTATTATTTACACTCATGTTGTTCTAAACTTGCATACCATTATTATTCCGTGCAAGAATCTTGCTAACACTTTGCTGAAAGTTCAGTTCATTAATATTAGTGCAAAATGTAAGAAAAAGATGCAAAATTAACAACAAACAACACTTTAATAGCATTTTTAAAATCTAGGTTAATATTAATTTCTACATATACTAATACATTTTTTAACATTTCTAGTTTTATAAAATGAATTTATGATTGAACAGAAATTAACAATAAATGATTTACCTATATTAATAATTGCTATAAATACACAGAAATCCATAATTCTGCTTAATGTCTTTATAAATATAAGGGTTCTTTGCCAGTCTGTATGTGGGTTGTCACTGTCTGAAAACAGCTGAAAAACTGAAATGTGACAGTATCTGAAATTCCTATTTAACCATGTAATTGTAAGCTGTTTTGGCTTCGCCGTCATGGAAGAAATCGTAAATAAAACTTGTTTCATAACATGAATTGAAACATTAAACATATTCATTTTATAAAACATAAACTGTAAAAATGCAACGCAGAACGAAACAGAGATCCTACTATTTGTCATGTGTTTGTTTTGTCAAACTGTCAAACTCCAGCAACTTCCAGTCAGAAATGAAAGTTTACCAGTGAGTTCTCTGATGAGAAATGAAATGTTTACCTCAGTAGGTACATGTAAAGTTCTGAGAATTATTTCTGTTTATCGCAGCTTCCCTTGACACTTCCTACTCACTGGCTCCTGCACTGTAATTTTGGACGCTAGAGAGGTGGGTTTGTACTGTATAAAAACATGGACGTAGTGTCCGTGGCGTCACTCGTAGATTTCCGAAGAGTGTTTTTGAAGCTCAAAGTGGGCGGAGCGGGCCGTCGCCATCTTGGCAGCGCGTCACTCCCGGATAATCGAAAATGGGCAAAGAGGCGGGAGCAGGTTGCTGAAACCACGCCCACCTAGCTCGACGGTGGTGACAGCAGCAGCAATCCACCTGTTACTCAAGTGGCCACGCCCTTAATTATGCAGAACTTTAAGGCTTAATATAATTTAAACGGATGAGTTATAAAAAAATTCATCCCCCTCACAGTTGTCATGAAGGGCAAAATTAGCGATATAGACCAAAATATTTTTTTGAACCAGGCTGTAAACATGTTTTTTTCTGCTGTAAAGTTGGGCATTTTAACATGGGGAGTCTATGGGATTGACTCCCTTTTGCAGCCAGCCTCTAGCGGCCAGTTGATGAACTACAGTTTAAGTCACTTCCTTGTTGGCTTCACAGAGAGAGTGGGAGGTTGCCGCCTGGGGTTTGTACTCCATGGGCGCAAACACAATAAATCATCGCACACTTCCGGCAGAACGAATTGGCTGAGCTAAACGCCAAAGTCATATTTAGTAGATTAGGCGGCTTAGATTTTCTTTTAAAATGCAATTTCACCCCTTGCAAATTACCAATTTTTCTCTCTAAATTTCACCAACAAGCTGTACTTGCTTAGAAATTGTATTACATGCACAACTTTTCCCCCCACAAAAAATTTGACTGACAAGATTTGGAATAATCTGAATATCTTAATCTGTGGCAAATCTGTTTTCATGGGCAAGCGGTGTGAGGTATTGTTTTTGTTTTGGATTTATTTTAAAATGATGGTACTATACTTGAGTATGAAGAATTTATGACTTAGTATATCGTCCTCTGCGAGCTAGAACCTTCACTCTCCAAGTTATGTACACTTATTTAAAACATACCTTTGCTGTAATGAGAGAAAAACAATTATGCCCAAACTTTTATTGGATGGAGTTTGTCTTCTTGATTTGAAATGTGACAGTAAACATATAAAGCGAGTGTTACATCATTCATTAGGCTATACATCCCCTAGATGTAAATATTTCTGGAAACATCTTTTTCATAGTATTCACTGGAAAAAAGCATGGTTACTCCCCGAAGAATTTTGCATTTCTAATAAAATAAGAGAGCTACACTTTAAGATACATAGGGCCCTATTTTAACGATCTAAGCGCATGGTCTAAAGCCATGGCGCATGTGCACTCACACTTACACTCACACTCAGGGCGTGTCCGAATCCACTTTTGCTAGTTTAATGACGGGAAAACGGTCGGCGCGCCCAGGTGCTTGGTCTAAAGGGGTTGTCCCTATTCTCTTAATGAGTAATGGGTGTTTTTTGGGCGTAACGTGCAATAAACCAATCAGAGTCATCTCCCCTCCCCTTTAAAAGCCTGTTGCGCTCGCGCCATGGCGGGTTCGCTATTTGCATGGCGGAATGTAATTTTTTATTTTTTTAAATGTTTGTGTGCTGCTGCGCGTCCCTGTGTGTGTAATAAACAAAGTGTCCTCGCCTTGTGCACCCGCATATAGGCGCATATTACTAACGCGTTCTTTAAATAGCCAAGAAAAAATATTGCGCCAGACTTTAGACCAGGTTTGAGTTGGTCTATGGCGCTGTCTATTTTCAGTTCCTCAAAATAGCAACGCGCCAACAATGCGTCTGAACACACCTCTTTTTTAGACCACCACACCCATGGGCGCACAAATGGGCGCAAATGCATTTGCTATTTAAACAACGCGGCGCAGGACGGGAAAATGAGAACTGCGTCGGGCCAAAATTAGCAAAAACACTTGGGGTTGTCCCTATTCTCTTAATGAGTAATGGGTGTTTTTTGGGCGTAACGTGCAATAAACCAATCAGAGTCATCTCCCCTCCCCTTTAAAAGCCTGTTGCGCTCGCGCCATGGCGGGTTCGCTATTTGCATGGCGGAATGTAATTTTTTATTTTTTTAAATGTTTGTGTGCTGCTGCGCGTCCCTGTGTGTATAATAAACAAAGTGTCCTCGCCTTGTGCACCCGCATATAGGCGCATATTACTAACGCGTTCTTTAAATAGCAAAGAAAAAATATTGCGCCAGACTTTAGACCAGGTTTGAGTTGGTCTATGGCGCTGTCTATTTTCAGTTCCTCAAAATAGCAACGCGCCAACAATGCGTCTGAACACACCTCTTTTTTAGACCACCACACCCATGGGCGCACAAATGGGCGCAAATGCATTTGCTATTTAAACAACGCGGCGCAGGACGGGAAAATGAGAACTGCGTCGGGCCAAAATTAGCAAAAACACTTGCCCTGCACCAGGTGTATAATAGGGCCCATAATGTCTATCCTACCAACTCCCAAATTGTTTCTTTTGTTGATCTCTCTAACTTATGTGTATTCTGTAAAGTTGAGGAAGAACCATTGTTTTATTTATTTTACCATTGCAATGAGGTAAAATCTCTTTGGGAGGACTTAAGTTGTTATATGTCTTCTTTTATAAAATATAATAAAAAAATTAAGTTGAAAGATATTTTTTTATTTTTCTGGCAGTGACCATGCTATTGATCTTGTTGTTAACTTCTTTATGTTGCATTGCAAATATTTTTACTCACAAAAGCAAATTTCTCAACATTTCACATAGGTTTGATGTCTTTCTTGCTGAGATTTCACTTATTGTTAACAATAAAACAACTCATTGATAACAATAAAAATATGTTTCTTAAGATTTATGATGATATTTTTCTTACTGATTGAGATGCTCTTGTTGTTCGTGTTTTTCCTTTTCTCCATTTTCCTTTTATGTTTTTATAATGCAATGCTGTTTTTTTGTTTCTTGCAAAAAAAAAATGTCTGTGCGAAGCTTTGGGTTGTACATCTCCCAATTTTGTGACTTCAAACTAACAGCTTCAATTTTATTGGACAAACATGGAGTTAGGTTGCCTGAGCAGACCAATCGTTTCGTGTCTTTACACATCAATGTATCAACACGATCGCCGCAGGGTTTAATTTGGTTTTGTTTGTGTATGTTTTTTTTTACTCTCAAAGCCGTGATTCCCATTCACCTCCATTATAAGACTGACAGACTGCAACGGTTTGATTTAAAAATCTTCGTTTGTGTTCTGCTGAAGAAACAATGTCACCTACATCTTGGATGCCCTGGGGGTAAGCAGATAAACGTCAAATTTTCATTTTTGGGTGAACTGTCCCTTTAAGGAAAATAAAATAATTTTACAAATGAAAACATGACACATAATAGTTGATACAAAATTGGTAGAAATTATTCTGTAATCATGCTCTTCTTTATTTTTCTATCCCTTTTGTTTTTCCTGACAGTCTCTGTGAGCCTGACAGCTTTAAAGTACAGTCAAATATGTGATCTAATGCAGGGGAAAGGCAACATTCTGATTGGTTAATGCCCTTAAAACAAAATATTTCATTGGCACACAACAGATGTCCTTATGGCAACATGATTGCATTCTCACATATGACATGAGTGACAAATTTTGGCTATGTGTGTGGTGGGTTTGGCTCATCTGCTTGCTCGCAGACTCTCTCTCTTGCTCTCTCTCTGATTTAAATGAGGCACTGTTTCAATGTTAGCTCGGAGCCATTGAGCCAAAGACATATTGCCATCAAATGCTGCCATCACTGGCCTGTCACCCCCTGTCTGTCAACTGTTACTTAGCAACAGCAGAACACGAGAGAGAGGCTAATTTGAGCCATCCTGAATCCATCTGCTTCTGATTTCAGCTGCAAAAAAACATTACTTCCACCCCAGTCTGTGGTCATAGTCATCGCAGAGATGTGCTGAGGAGCGTTAACACGTCAGTGAACAGAGATGAGTTTTTTAAGGCTGTGGTAAAGGCTAACAGTTTAACAGAG
>NW_015506066.1:58314-60272 GCF_001515645.1 Sinocyclocheilus grahami | reverse complement strand
GGGTTTCTGTTTTACCAAAGAGCTCCATTTTCTTTCCTCCAGCAGGCTCACAGTGTGGATGAATGCCAGAGAATCTGCTCCATGGGCCCGGCAGTCTGTCGCTCTGCTCCAGATAGTGGGAGAAGGGAGCTGTGCTAAACTACACTGATCTACACCACAATACACTGCTCTAAACAACTCCACGCCACTCTTCGCCACTTTACATATTTCTGTGCCACTGAACACCAATCAAAAAAGGTCTGTATTTCACTCTGTACCGCTTCTCGAAACCTATATTTCTCTATGCACCTCTCCATACTGCTCTATATCGCTCCATACAGCTCTGTGTTACTCTACAAAGCTGTACATATGGCTCTTCTGGCTGGATAGGCCTGGATTATTGAGATGTTGTGCTCTGGAAATTAGATAATTTTTGGGCATAATCCCCCTTTAAAATGTTGGTCATGCTATTTGTGTAATCTATGAACATTTCAAGAACATGTTAAAGGGATAGTTCTCACCCTAAAATGAAAATGCTGTCATCATTTAATCACGCTCATGGCACTTAAAATCTGTTTTTAGGAATACAAAATTGATTATTTTGTGGCTTGTGAGCTATATTCCAAGTCTTCTTTTTTACCCCTAAACATGATGATCCCCTGGAAAGGGACCCCATTCCTAA
Organism: Sinocyclocheilus grahami; assembly: GCF_001515645.1. Taxonomy (NCBI): domain Eukaryota; kingdom Metazoa; phylum Chordata; class Actinopteri; order Cypriniformes; family Cyprinidae; genus Sinocyclocheilus; species Sinocyclocheilus grahami. The sequence continues at coordinate 59,611 of NW_015506066.1, read as the reverse complement.
AATATAAAGACAGCTATATATTTTCACGTACAAAAAAACAACTATATTTTCTTTTCTCTTAATTTATCCAACATTAAGAGTACTATTAAAAACAGTAACAGCAAAAGTATAATTTATATTTATTAATATTATTATTAGTAATAATAGTGTTTTTTAAACATTTCTTACTATATTTACTTGTTCTTATTTTAATTACTACCCACCATTAAAAGCACTGTTAAAAACCTGAAAAAAACAAACTATGATGTCAATTTAATAAAATAAATGTGATTAATTATATGATTTTCATTTCATGATGATAATGTCATATTTGGTCAACTTTTACTCATTTATTTAATTAGTTGATAATAATAATAATAATAATAATAATAATAATAATAGTTGTTGTTGTAATTATTATAAAGTTAAATATTACATTTTTATCAACTAATTGCTAAACCCGTTCTATGATCAAGATTCTTAAGATGAATTTGAAGTTTTGAAGTAAAACTAACATCTTACTATCCATGTACTGATGGTTCTAACAGACGTTCATGTGTGTAGATGGCAGAATAAAGGTAGGCTGCATTGCTAAGCGATCAAAGAGTTTTGACGGGTGGGGTCCTCAGGAGGTGGCAGTATTGTTTGATAACTTCAGTAATTCCACTCAGCCTCAGGGTGACACACCGCCAGAGATACGAATCGCTTAGCGCAGGGTTAATATCATGTCTTCTTTAGATTTTGAAGACATCCAGAGGCACAGAGGAAGAGGAAGATATCCGCTGTAACGGAAATTAGAGATTGACACATGACAGTGACCTTACAGGCCCATGCGGAGATATCATCGCATCTTCAGTTGGTATGGTAGGGCATGGATTATGATTATGCTTGACAGAGTCTGTGATTTACTCTCTCTCTCTAAATATATATTCCAGTCTCTCTCTTTATTTCCGTCTCTCTCGCTCTCTACTAATCACACAGGTGACACTCTGATAAAATTCAGCTCACAGTGCTGGAGGCAACATAGCAACACATGCTCTCATATACACATACGCCTGAGACTCTGTTTGTTCCTGGGGTGGATCTCACTGTTAAATACATCTCTTTGTTACCTCATAACTCAACTCCCTTGTGCCTTGCTGTAAGTTAATTAACATGAATGAATATGTCAAGTATGAATATTCACAGCCTCAATTATGCAGCTAATACCCCTCCAAAAAAAAAAAAACTTCAAAGAAGTTTTTGAAAAAAATCCACAAAGAGAACTTTATAAATGATTATATATATATATATATATATATATATATATATATATATA
>NW_015506066.1:30308-55954 GCF_001515645.1 Sinocyclocheilus grahami | reverse complement strand
TTGCAATTTTGCAATTTTTTATATTAATTTAAATTAAAGGAACAGTTTACCCAAAAGTGAAAATAAATTTTCAAATTTACGTTGTATAGTTATATTTTTTTTTTTGTAGTTGCATAGCAAGTTGCAATTTTTTATATTAATTTAAATTAAAGGAACAGTTTACCCAAAAGTGAAAATAAATTTTCAAATTTAGAAGTGAACGTTGTATAGTCTCTCTCTCCCTATATACACATATTAAAAATATATGATCTATTTAAATGAACAGAAATCATTCACCCAAAAGAGAATAATAATTTTCACATTCATAAGTAAAGTAGTGATGTCAAGTATGTTAATTAATCATTTGCTTGAGTCAGATCATTTTAAGCAATTAGCTGATGTTGTTCACAAACCTTGAAAATAGTTTGTTCAAGAATCTGACTGATTTGTTTCTTAAATTCAAATCACTGACTCGGTATTACTTTGAATATATCACTTAAATCATAAGTTCATTCTTTTATTTTCATTTATTTATTTATTTATGAAGGATTGATTGAATGAATGAATGAATGAATGAATGAATGAATGAATGAAGCTTTTAAAGCTCCCCATTTAATTGCATGGAAAAATTTTAATGAATAAAATGACAGAATTTAAATTTTTGGGTCTATCCCTTTAAGTCCCACTCTCTTATGACTGAATGGGAGATAAAAAGGAGAGGAGTGTTCAATCAAACAAGGTATGAGAGAATTACTAGCTGTCCATTGCCACATATTTGGTTCTCCAGTATAGTGCTGGTTTCAGATTGCTGCGTTTAATCATGTCTGCGGATCCATTTGATATCAAAGCTGCACCCTCGGGCTTCTCAGAGCACCATGGAGTCCAAATGTTTTCCTTTTATCCCACCCCATTTCCTGTCACCTGAAATGGCTTCTTTCATGTGTGAAAACAGAATGAGAGAGCAGGGTCTCCCGGGAGACCAGCCATTGTGACATCACTGTCTCCAGGTATTGGCAGCTGATGTGGCATCCATGTACACCTGTCTATCAAAGAGAGTGGGTGCAGATGGGCCGCACTAATGCAGAAACTCCATTCGCATGACAAATAAGAGCGAGAGAAAGAGAGTAACTGTGTGTGACTGCACTGTAAACAAATATGGTTAAATCAAGTGAATCATGCCGAAAGAATTTACTTGACTAGTTAAATTTAGCATATGTGTTTTTTGTTGAGTATCATATTTGATACATCAGGCTTTTATGGCTCATATAGTATGATATGGTCAGAATATGGAGTAAAAACCTCAATGTTATCCAGAGGCCCAAACTAATCAAAAAAATTAGCAATTTGATGCAGTTAGTGATATTTATATGGTCAAAAAGTAAGATTCTGATAGCTTGTAATGTAAATCAATGGGATCTTTATATTTGTATAACAGACTACAAAAAAGTGCATATAAATACAGTCACTCTATATTACTATAATAATAATAATAATATAAAAGTTATTCTATTTCTTTACAAAAAATCTGAAAAGATTGTACAGCAACAAACCAACAAACAAATACATAAATAATTAAATAAAAATTAATATGACCTGAAGTGGGACTTTTTTTAAAATTATACTAAAGGCGTTTAGTATAAAAACAGTAGGCCTTTTACAAAAAAAAAGTATAAATTATCAACCAGATGACAGAAGGCATGTAGTCGATTGTGTACAACAGGTTTTTCAGCAAAGTTTTGATCATGTTGATAATTTGGTGGGCTTCAAAATTTCTGTTTCAAATATGATAAAGTAGGCCTTATAGGGTTAATGTGTGCAAAAATATATACAGTATATGCATGATATTTACTTGTGAAAAATTAATTTAGCAAAAAAGGCATCCCAGAAATGCACAAGATAATAATCTTAAACTTAAAAAAAATATAGCCAAAGGGATATTAAAGGGACAAGGCATGTTTGTAGTAGACAGTGATGTTCCCTTTCAGTCGGTCACTCTCGACGTCACGTCGGAGGACCGACGAATTGGGATCTCACTTAGAGGGACCAATCTACTTCGAGTGTAAACTAAATGAGCCAATGCACATTGGCATGCGATTATTGCATCCAGCTGCTGCTGATCACAGCGTGAGTATAAGTAGGCAGCAGATGCAGCGCATATTCAGCTTTTCGCTTCGGAGCCGAGCGATCACATCGCTCTGCTCCTGACTACTCTACTGAGAGAAGAAGACTGAACGAGTTCAGCGCGCTCTGGGAGAGCTCTTCGTGTTGGCGGACGGCACTTCAGCGGTGGTGGTTTCCCGTGTCGAGTGGGTTGCACACATCAGGCTGCACTACCCCCTGTTTGTGTTGCAGATGATCATCTCCCCTGTGCGCCTCAGCACGCTATAAGAGCTTTTTCCCCTAAAAGAGCAATTTCGGGTGCGTCTTTTTAAAGACGACGTTGAGTGGCAAACTTGACGTTATGTCTTTGTAAAGACGATGTGGGTCCTGCTATAGACAACGTATCACCCGGGCATTTCTGGATGCGGTCGTTACCTGGCACTGGGCGATGGTCACGATCGCTGCCTCTCGTGCCTGGGCATGAAGCACGCTGAGGTGGCTTTCGTGGATGGCTCATGCTCCCATGGCGGGGGTATGACCATCTCGGAGTTGCGGACCGGACTCCGTTACCTGCAAGGGGGCGGAGTGCCTGTGCTACTGCCTAGATCTGGGGTTCCCTCTGGTGGCAGCCAGGGCGTCCTTTTTCTGGCGGTGGGCGGACTGGTCTTATGTCACGGTGAGGAATTCCCCTCCGGGGATGCCCAAACCCGCTGGCACTTTGAAACCAGCGGAGCTCTCAAAAAGAGCAGGCTGGACCCCAGGCACGAGAGGCAGCGATCGTGACCATCACCCAGCGCCAGGTAACGACCGCATCCAGAACGCCCGGGTGATACATTGTCTATAGCAAGACCCACATCGTCTTTATAAAGACGTAATGTCAAGTTTGCCAAGCAACGTCGTCTTTAGAAAGACGCACCCGAATTTGCTCTTTTAGGGGAAAAAGCTCTTTTAGCGTGCTGAGGCGCACAGGGGAGATGATCATCTGCAACACAAACAGGGGGTAGTGCAGCCTGATGTGTGCAACCCACTCGACACGGGAAACCACCACCGCTGAAGCGCCGTCCACCAACACGAAGAGCTCTCCAAGAGCGCGCTGAACTCGTTCAGTCTTTTCTCTCAGTAGAGTAGTCAGGAGCAGAACGATGTGATCGCTCGGCTCCGAAGCGAAAAGCTGAATATGCACTGCATCTGCTGCCTACTTATACTCACGCTGTGATCAGCAGCAGCTGGATGCAATAATCGCATGCCAATGTGCATTGGCTCTTTTAGTTTACACTCGAAGTAGATTGGTCCCTCTAAGCAAGATCCCAATTTGTCGGTCCTCCGACGTGACATCTCCGTTCCCTCCTTCAGGGAACGAGGGTTACATACGTAACCGAGACGTTTCATAGACCCGATTAGCAAGGACGTGCATAATTTAATCAAGACAAAAAAAATTTATCCAACATTTTAAGCGAGCAGCAGTAGACATTGGCGATTTACCCTCTTGTCAGAACAGGGCACATATACTCACACATTGTCAGCTCTGCGTCTCATTTACTCACTACAAATGACTGGAAACGACATCCAGGCATCCCCAGGGGGTTGCCAACTCTAAGTGGCATCTCTGGACGGCCACACCTCACTGAAGAACTTCCGATGTGTAGTCTGATTGGAGTTAAGGTGAAGCGTCACTGGGCTGAGCGCACCTGGGGGCATGGACACAGTTAAGGACTATGGAAAGAGCACCACTCATTATGCAGTGGCAAACATGCTGTCACTCATCTCCCATTCCACACACACTCAGCTGTTGCGTGTTACTTCTCCTTCACTTCTTCTCCCTCGTTACTTGACCTTTTGAGCGCACATGAGGGAGAGAGAGAGAGAAGCCCGCTGTGTAGACGGCCGTTCAGCTGCGGAGAGCAGGGGAAAACTCAACTGGATTCAGAAAGAGAGAAAATAAAACGTTTATGAAGGTTAAAGAGGGATTCCTTCACCTGTGTAAACAGTGTTTATTTATACAACATGTACGGTAATAAAAATAAATATGTACCGCAGCTGATATTGCTGCTGCTAATGCTACTACAGACAAAAACAACAACAATAATTATTATTATAATTATTATTAATAGTGTCAATACTAATAATGTTATTTTAATTATACACATTTTTTTTGTATAAAATATTTAATATTTGTTTCTTAACTAGTAATAAAATTATTATAAAATGTATAATATTAACTAAAATTAAAAAGATTGAATCACTGGAAAATAATAAAATAATAAAATAGTATTATTTTAAATAAATTATACAGACAAACCTCAAAAGTGAATTTTAAAATAGTTGTGTGTGCTGCTACAACAAAAACAATAATAATAATTAAGACTAATAGTATTAAATATGTATTAATAATAGTAATACATATAAATTGTATAATAGTATTGTAGTATATATAAATATTAATAGTAATATAGTAGCATATATACATAATCTATAATAGTACAATTTAATATTTCAATTTATTTATAACTTTGTAATTAATTATAAAATTATAATTAATACATTGAATAAATATTTAAAACATTTTTTTAAATATTCATATTAAAAATATATAACAAGTAACTAAAATAGTATTATTACACATAGATTAACCTCAAAAGTGAATTTTTGCTACAGCCAATACAAAAACAAAAATAATATTTATAATTGTCATTATAATTATTATTAATATTATCAAAACTAATTATGGTAAAATATTTTTATATTTATTATATGATTTTAAGTATTTAAAAAATAAAATAAAACAAACACTAGTAAAATAATTAATATCATAATATTAAATGAACTGAAAAAAATATGATATAAAATAATGATATAAAAAGGATATAATTTCTAATGAGTTAGGTACAGACAAACCTCAAAAGTGAATTTTAAACAGTTGTGTGTTTTGACATTTGCTAGATAAGAACTACAACTACTGCAGGTAAATTTACTCACTTTTAAGAACTTTCAGACATTTGTGAATTTGAAAAACACTGTTCTAAAAAAAAGTTGACCAGCAAATGATTTTGTGGTTTCATTTCAGGTAACATCTGACAATTTCACCACTGATTTTAGTTCAGTAGTGCCACTTTTATTGTCCATCAGTATACAGCCATGGGTGGAACCGATGGTAAACCTCTCTAAATGCCCACTGCAAGCATTAATTTTAAGAGGAGAAACAGAAGAGGCACCCCTCCTTTCTCTTCCCCCAAACTTTAAAATCTTTTTTCCTCTGCTCTGCTCTCCACCTCCCACGTGGAGGAGGCCAGACCTGCTGTAACTCTCCCAGTCTCCTGCCTCTCACTGCCATCTGCTGCAGTCTGTCCCAGCTCAATCTGACAGCCATGTTTGAGACAGAGACTTCACCAGACCGTCCATCCATCAGGATCTGACCACACACACAGGTACAAACACACACACATAAACGGCCACATCCGCTCACACAAGCACACAGGCACACACTTTCAGTCTCACACACGCACACGATGGCAGGCAGAGGAAGAAATCTGCCATGAAACTTAATCAGCGAGGGTCATGTCGGGGAGTGAGGAACAGATTAAATTAGCATAGTATTAAATATGGAAAATGATTTCTGTCAAAACCATCCTTACCACAATTATAATATGTTAATTACGTATTTCATTAAGGGGGTTGATTATGGCCCTGAGATGAAATCATGCGAGTAGTGGCACCTGGAGGACATTGAATCTCTCTCTTTTCTGTTCCTCCCACACTCTTTCTTCTCCAATCAGTCCTTCCCAATCCGTCCCTCTTTACACCTTTTAACACGTCGTCACATTTTCATTTCATCTCCTGATTGTCATTTATTTATTCCCTAATTATTTTAATGGACCTCAGTGATGGCACAGGGCAACATGCTCATGGTGAGAAACAAAGGGCTCAAACTCAGCTGAAATGGCCGATCATGTCAAGTGATTTGAGTGCTACCACATTTTTCATTTGTGTGGCAATAACTCAGCTGTTTTCACAACAGTGTAGCTTTTCCCATTTAGGTGCAGTTTGCTCGGATGATTATTTCATTTAATACCCTGTCAAGTTATTTATATTGTTTACATAGTTTATCCAGTTTAGTTTTACTATATGAATAAAATATTTTATTGTAAATATTTTTTTTGTTTGTGTGTGTGTTTATAAAAAGTATAGATTTTTTCATTTATTAAATAAAACATTAAAATTAATAAAAAATAAAAATATTGTTCATTAAATATTAAATTATCATATTAAATTCAATATTTAAAAAAAAATGTGTTGTAAGCTTTAATGTGAAAACTTGTATTATATCATCAGATTGTTACGTGGCGAACGAGACAAGAGGCGTGCGGATCCATCTGCTGAGCTTTATTTACAATGCAATTACAAAACAAGCAAGGGTCGGACAATGGCAAACAGGCATATCATGGGCAAGACAAAAGTCCAGTAAACAGGCATGGTCGATCTCTGCGAAAAATGTCCAAACAGGGTAATCCAAATGGGTAATCCAAAACACAGGCAATAGTTCAGGCGAGGGTCAAACAGAGTCCAAATAGAGCAGGGCAAGAGAATAATCCAAAGACAGGCAAGATATCCAAAACCACTACTAGACTAAACAGGCGAAACAGACCAAGACTAGAAACTAGGCAAACTCAGGATGGCTCCATAACGTTGCTATCACAGACGTAGCGATATGCGCAAACGATACTTGGCCCCAAATAGTGGTTAGGGCCTCGTATTTAAAGTGTGTATGATTGGTAGCAGCTGTGTGTGTTATCAGTGCAGTGGATGATGGGAAATGTGGGGTTGGCATGCAACAGTTTGTGTAGTGTGAGAGTCAATGTACCGGAAGGGTGACCTCTGGTGGCAATCAGACAGAAGTCCATGGACAGGATTCATGATACAGATATGTTATATATGTATTATATATCATATTATATTTAATATAATTTCTAAACAAGAATTTATAAAATTACATATAATACGATCACACACACACAGTATACAGTATACATACATATATACATAAATACACACATAGATATTAAATTAAATATGTTTCTAAACACTAATTTATCAATCATACGCACACACACACACATACATAAATACACATATGTACATACATACATAAATACACACACACACAGACTAAATTAATATTTAACTACATATTAATATTTAATTTTAGATTTTTTATATATATTTGTTTCTTATTTTATTAGCTATATACTCTGATACTAAAGCAATTTCATCACTTTTTTAGTTAACTACTTTTTCTTAGTAACATATTACAGCTAACTTTTTAAAATGGGTATCGTGACTACACTACATAAAATGTAACTACTTATAGCTTATAATTGCTTGTACAGTTTCAAAGTAGCTTCCCCAACAGAAAAGACAATAAAATGGCTGGCAAGAGTTTGTTCCTTGACACACACACACACACATACATTCATAGACTCACAGGGGTTGCCTCCAGGTTAACCTGAATTGAGTGTAAGTTGAGTAAGACTCTGGCGTTCTGAGCCCCTGGTCTCTCCAAATCACACATCAAAGGCTGCATTTGTACAGCAACCCGCATGGGAGGCTCGAGCCTGGGCTGTTTGGACTCAGTGTTACCCAGCCTCTGTGTGTCTCTGGGGAGGCATTACCCTCTACATTATCCTAGCCTTGTTCCACTACAGAATTACAGAGCAGTCCCAGAGACGCACACATACAAATGTACTTGTAAAAACACACACACACACACACACACACACAAACGTGCATGCAGAAAGCGAGAGTGAGAAAGAGAGATAGACTGACAGATGGAAAGAGAAAGGGAAAGTCCGAATGTTTGTGTCTAGCAACAGGGCATTTGAGGTGACGAGAACAATCCGAGATCCAAATATCGTGTTAAACAGAACACGTGCTACCGAATTGATGACCTGTAAATATCCCGTTTTTTAAAACAAGATGTCTTCTTGAAAGCGTTGGGGAACGGGCTGTGAAATGAGTGAGATGGTGTAACGCGGTGAGAATACTGCTGAGGACATCCAACAGTAGAAATACTTTAAATAAAATGTGATTTACTCCCCAATGTTGCAAACTACCATTGAGATGTTTGAAGTGTATTTACAAATAACAGGCATGCATATCAAGCTAGTTTAGAGATTCATGTCCTGAATCCCAATAACAGAGGCAGATTCTCACATCCACACATATTCCACTGAGCAAAGCAGATCTGAGCACTTCACAGCACTTTGATGTGCACTCACAGATATGCTCCGCTGAATGGGTGCACTTTATACATTTCAAAGCGCGAGTCCTTCATGGCAAATATTTTGAGGAGGGAGAGAGATCACACTGCAAGCCATCTTAAGTTATCAGAACACGTTTGAATTACCTCTGAATATTCCATTAGGGCTTTTAAACAAACAGCTTAGCCAACTAAGGAGTCTTTTAGTTGTTGGCCTTCATCAGAAAGGGTGAACATATAAGGAAACTTATCAGGGGGCTTGAACTGGATTCCTGGAAAATAGTCAATCAGTTACAAATCCTTCAATATACATGGTTAAATCAATAAATAATAACTTTTTTCTATGAATTCTGAATATAATCCATTATAAAGGTATTCTTAATAGATATAGACAGAAAGATGGATGGATAGATGGATAGATAGATATTTTAATCATTTATTTTCAAGGATTTGTATAGATATAATTGACTTCAATGTGCATTATGAATTTCATAGCATCTATTTTGAAATTGTCTGTTTTGGTCTTGCTTTACATTGCAGTGCTCTTGTAATTGTGTTTTTACTGCATATGCTGAGTAATTCTAATAAAATGCATGTAGCCTAATTAATGTGTGGTTATTTTGTAAAGCAGCTGATTCTAACTAATTATATCACAAACTTTGATCTAACAAACTTTTCACATTTTTTAATAACAAACCTCATTCTGCTTGTAAAGTCACAGTAAAGGCAGTTTGCCATGAACTCTCCAATGACCTTCTCTACAGCCGCAGATGTGGATGAACTGTAGGGTCTTGGTTCAAACTGAGGTCAGGGGTCATGGAGAGGTCCTCATATGATCCTCAGGCCTGCAGGGCTCCTGTCTGTTGATTATGTGTGAAAGGAGAAACAGGTTAAACCCTGAAGCAGAAACTTACAGACCAAATTATACAGTCAACAAAAATGTGAATGACATCGTATTATTTACCGCTTTCCATCAGATGAAAAATTAGTTTTTTAATTGTAATTCGTTTTTGGAGATTTCATTTTGTATATGGCACAAAAGCAAAAAATGGCCTTTCAGCCCCCAGACACGAGGGTTCAAATGACACAAAACTATGGGTGCACATTTGGAATATTTTGTAAAGTAGTTAAGCGGTGCTAATTTTGATGCTGTTCAGCTTTTTCGGCAGGACAAGGTTAATTGAAGCTGTGATGCAGAAATGATCTCAAACAAGCAGGACAGCAAGGCCTCGCTGAACGCTACGGCACTGATAAAGACAATATATTATGTGACTATGTGGGCGCAGACGTGTTTGTGTGGACAACACTATGTCTCAGCATGTGTTCCTGAGCTTGCACACAACACGCAGTACTCATAAAGATAATCGAGGGGATCAGAAAAAAATATATTTTATTCACTGTTGTCTTGACACGAATGGCAAATGTTGTAATCGTACAATGACGGTGTAATCTGCATGTGTGTTTGCTTGTTAAAACGGCAATGTGTGAGCCGCAAGAGCTGCCGAAGATTCTCTGTAACGCCACCTACTCAAATTATGGAGCAGGAACATATTTGCCAGGGCGATGTGTTAGTGGGCTGGTGAGCTCAGTTTTGATTTCTCACTATTCTAAATTTGCACAGCGCAATTATGAGCCGTACTAAGTTCACCGATACCAAATAAAGCAAGTTTCTTTTTACATCTTATGTCATACATCAAAACAGAAAGTCATCTTCCTCTGCTAACAGAGAAAACGCAACATTTATGAAAGGACATCAATGATTTTATTTTAAAGAAATGAAAATCAATGGTGTGGAAGTCAACACCACGCTAGTGTGTGTGTGTGAGTCAGGTGTGGCTCATGCTTGGCTGCTCCATGACCAGTGTGTGTGTGTAGGTTTGTGTAGGGTGTTTTTGTGCGTCTTTGCAGCCCCCCCCTACACAGTGAATGCTGGCAAACAGCTAAAAGCTTCAGCAGAGAGTGCCATATGTGAACAGAACTAAGCCAAAGCAGGGGAGCCATATGCACTTCGACTGCTTTTTTTAGCTAATTATCCCAAAATGTCTGTTTTATAGAACAGATCTGTGAGTTACACTGCATTTACCACATAGCGCACACTCACACACGAAATATATAAAATTATCTACAAACAAAACAAACATAAAGATGATGCTGGATTTTGGGGGGAAAGTGTATAAGTCAGAGTATTCATTCATTTGTTCAATCATTCATTTATTCCTTCATTCATTCATAGTTTTTGAGTTATTACATTTTGTTTTACTTACAACTTCGAAAATCAGAATTTTTTTATGGTGTGTGTGATCCATTTCTCAGCTATTCTGGCACTTTATTTTCTCTGTCTGGCTGAAATAAAAGGGCTGGGTAAAAAATATCGATATCTCGATATTAATCGATTCTCATTTTTACGGAACGATATTGATTCTTAAATCCCAAGAATCGATTAGTCCATCCTGTTTTCAGTTAATGGATGGAACGTTGAAGGGGACGGAACGTCCCATCCGATATATCGCAATAAGCACTTTGGTACTGTTAATATGAAACAAAGTCACATATTTCAAATTCTGTCCATTGTATAGCAGTAGTCAAACAATAAATGACGTTTTGGTGCTGTTTAATGTGAAGTGACAGATCGCTGTAGCGCCTCAGTTCAACTCAGCGCACGTGAACTAATCATCTCCTTCACATGAATACCAGTTTCAGCACAAAATAAACATGACTAAACATCCAAAGGTAAGTTAAAAAAAAAGAGTACAACTTTACAGTCTGTATCCTGTCTCATGTAATCTCTCAATCAGTGTTTCAGCCGCGCAAAGACGTCACTATAACAGCTTGTAAACAATGTCACGTAATGTCACATTTACCTCAGAAAAACATATTCCGTGACCATTTTGCTTAATATATGCACCATATAACATATTCATCATAAATTTTACTGTTCTTCAATGTTTAATTTGTTTGAATAAATCCATCAAGATTTTATGACAGCCACCATTATTTTTATATAAAAAAAAATTGAAGTATAAATATTATTATGTAATTGTAACTTTATTACTTTAAGTGAAATTTTAACAAATCAGTTCAATTTAACCATCAATATTATAGTAATGTAGTACTAACTGACTCTCATACTTTACAGCATTAGTTGAGGATTTTTTTTCCTTGAGAAAATTTGGCATGTACTGTACCTGATATATATCCCAAATAATTGATATTGAATCGAATCGAATCGCAAGCTTGTGAATGAGAATCGAATTGTGAAATTTGTGTCAAAACCCAGCCCTATGAAATAATATGATTTTATTTATAAATACCATATGTGTTTACTATGGAAGCCCGTTTCTGCCACAGAATTTTAAAAAAAGAATGAAATTGTGACTTTTTTCCCTCACAATTTTGACTTTGTTTCTTGCTATTCTGATAATTGCAAGATATAAACTCAGAATTTTGACTTTTTTTTTCTTCTTCTCAATTTTGAGTTTATATCTGATAATTCTGACAAGTCTGTACCTCACATTTTGGATTTTTCTTAATTTGTGAATTAACATATCGCAATTACAAAATTACAAAAATTACAAGTTCTCAGAATTACAAGTTTATATATTTTAATTCTGACTTTTTGTCTTGGGGAAAAAAAATTGTGTCAGAATTGAGAAAAAACTTGCTGCTACCTTTTTTATTTTTTTATTCCATGGCGGAAATGGCTTCCATAATTTATTGATTGCTATACCTTTTTTTTTTCTCATTATTTACATAAAAAAAGTTGACTGTAACATCACATCCAGCTTGTGGTGTTTCTTGATTTCAGGCCTACCACTTTTAATCATCTTTTGTTTCTAACCATATATGCATTACCTTTTTTATTTAAAACAGTCAACAAAGTAAGTTTTTATTTACACTAATGTAATTAAAATGAATGTATTTAAAAATGGAAATAAAAAGGAGAATATTTTAAGGTTTATTTTTGAAGATCAATTTCTGAATATAGTTGTCACACTATATGGTGCAAGTTGTCACAATGAAACCTGCCATCAGACAGTCTAAAATAGACCTAGGTAATTTACACAAAAAACAAATCACAAATCATGAAACAGCAAAAATGGAATCGCTATACATAAAAAAAGAAATATATATATACACACACACACATAAAACCATTGTTTGGGCAAACAAATATTGTGATTTATAATTTGTATACATTAACATCCTTGAAAACACATGTTGTGTAACTGAACTACTTAAAATCCTATAGTCACTGAGATAAATCCCTTGTGACAACTTCCCTATGTGATAACTAGCTCTTCTGTATATTGTTTGTTAATGTTTTTTATGCTCTTTCAGTATGAACAACCCCGGTGTACCTAATTTATTTTTGTGTCTGTCCTAATGAAGCTCTCTGGTGACTGGGACAGAGAAGAGGACCAGCAGTGCTGCTCTCCCCTTGTGTCCTGGCCCTCAGTGTAAGAGACAGGGACAGCAGAGACACAGAGAGACCTCATTAAGCTCTCAGGGCCTCTGATGGAGTAATGGGTCTCTCTCTGGCTCTGAGAGAGAGAGAAAGAGACAACCTGCCACATGTGTTGTAGTGCTGCAACACAGCCACACTGTGGACATGAGCCCCCTGGTGGAGCTCTGCCTGAGGGCCTACAGGTGGGTCAATCCATCAGTGGGCTGGAGGGGGAGGCGCTGCAGGGAGAGAAAGTTCAGCTTCGGCCAATCAGAAACACAGACATTAGGATCAATACTATCCATTAAAGAGCACACTGACCTTCCAGTCACATTGCAACCTCCATGAGTGTGTGTGTGTGTGTGTCCTAGGGAATAAATTCTGATCTTAATTATGCTCTGTCCTCAGTTCAGCCTCACCTACATATCAGATTTCCTGGGTGATTAAATAATTTCCATTTTTGTGAATGTGAGGGGTCCGTGGGAATTTTTATCTCGCACAGATTTTGTATCATCACAATGCTGTCCTCAGATCACCCTGAAGATTATGAAACAGCTTTTTACATATTTACACAATAAAAATTCCTCCTCAAGCCACAGCTATTGACGTCAATTCTATGAGTTTCTCTGACATGTTAAGATTTTATGAAGGAGTCAGAGCCATGGTTTAGCAGTTAGCATTGATCTCCATCATACTGAGTCAATATTAAATAATATTAAATAATAGTTGTGATTTGAATAATATTTTGCCTAGATGTAAAAATCAACATAAAGTTGATATAGGTAATGTGTGTTATACATCTAATATACATATACATCTAAAGTATATTCAATATCTTAGGCAATATTTAATATTTCACAATTTTAAATTAGTCATGGAATAAAAAAAAAGTTAACAGCAAGTTTATCATCTCACAGTTCTGACATTTTTTTTTTGCGAGACAAAAATTCAGAATTATAAGATATGAGCTTGTAATTCTGATAACTTTTTTCTTGTAATTTTGTAATTGAGAGATGTTAATTCACAAATGAAGAAAAATAAAAAATGTGAGGTACATACACACACACACACACACACACACACACACACACACTATTGTTCAAAAGACTTTTCTTAAAGAAAATATTTTATTTTATTTAAATTGAATAAAAGTGACAGTAAAGACATTTATAATGTTACAAAAGATTTATATTTCAAATAAACACGGCTGTTTTGAACTTTCTGTTTATCAAAGAATCCTGGAAAAGTATCAAGGTTTTCATAAATCTTTATTTATTTATTTAATAAAATCAAATAAATGCAGTTTTGGCATACAAAAGGATTTACTTGTGTGTGTGTGTGTGTGTGTGTGTGTGTGTGTGTGTGTGTGTGTGCGTGCGTGCCTGGCCTCTTTGTTTTAACTGTTTTTATAAACTGTTTGTTTATGAAAGAGAAAAGAGACCAAAGAAGAAAGTAATAAAATCGGAACAATATGTATTTTCTGTTTGGATTATTGTATTATAAATGAATATGTACAGTAATTCTATAAAGAAATTCACAAAAATCATTTAAACCCCTTTTACTAGCAGATCTGTTGTGATCTATGTGAGCTTTCAATAGTGAAACAACAGCTTCAGTCATGCTGCAGGCCAGTACCACCCCTCCCCAAACACACACACAGACACACACACACCCTCTCCAGCTCTCATGTCCTTAACAATCTGAAGAGCCTTTTGACAGCTGCAATTAAGCATGTTAATTAGAGGCATAGCACAAAGAATAATATTTACTGTGATTGGGTGTCCTTCGACGCCTCGCCAAATCAGATCTAAGAGAGCTCATTGTCTACAAATAGAGTACCCCCCCACCCCCGTCCCACCCCTGTTTTGTACATGACACCTTACAGCCACAGTGTGTATTTCTTATTTCTTTTGCAGTATGTCAAGGCTTAAGAGGGGAAAAATGCTTTCAAGGCATGCGAGGATTAACTGTCTCTTGTGAAATACCGAGGCACCTTTGAGAGTGGGCGAATATCTGAGGAACCATTTCCTTTTGCTTTTGTAAGCGGAACTTTACATCAAAGTGCTTGATTAATTACTGATAAGGGACTAATAAAATATTAATGCATTTTGTAATTAATGGGACCTCACAGCCGCATGTCCTACCACCCCCAGCTAAGTGTCTTTTTTTTTTAAAATAAGTTGTATTCCCTTTTTTTTTGTCTCTCAGCTGTCTCACGCCTCTGCATTTTCCTTTATAGCTTGTTTTTTACTGGAAATTATTCATAATTAAACATTTATCCAGGAGGAGCATAAACAAAGCAAATTGTATTTTCCTTAAATAAAAGAAATCAGACATGTTCTATTTTTCTCAGTCACTTTGAAAGCACTGAGTCTGGAGGGCCTGGACTGAGGGTCACACCGTTTCTTTTTCATTCGCTGGAACTGTGGGCTAATGGAAAGGATTTTATAAGCCATCATACTGCATCTTGTCACTGGTAACCTCATTTAAAGTGTTGTCAATAACGTCCTTGTGCTTCAATAAGAGACAATGCCAACCATCCTCTTTAAAAGAGATGATTTTGACTTTGAAAAACTGTGTCTCAAAATGTGGGTTAGGCTTCAAATAACACAGTGCATACTAAAATTACCACCCTGTGATCTGCGTCATTTTGTGTTCCTAATGAAAAGAGTTTTCCATTTAGACGGAATATGGACAACCATGACTAAACTGAGAGAAACTACATCGTCTCATCAGAATCACATATTCAGTGGGCTTGTCTTGAATTAAACAAATTAATAAGTTTATTATAATTGTGATTATTTAAAAAAAATTGAAGTAAATTCCATCAAATAAATCTGATCCCTTTGCTTGTGTCAAATAAAGATTGCTGTATTAAAACTGGTTCAATACATATTCATATTTGCATATCAGCAAGCCATCCTGTCAGACAGACACAGTGTTTAGTATTATTTATATACTATTATAATTTTTATTAATATTTTGAATGAGCTTTTATTTATATATTCTGTTTCCATTTTATTTCAGTTTAATTTTTAGTAATTTTGTCATTTGTAGTAATTACATCACAATGTCATTTTTATTAATTACTATTAATTTTTTTTATTTTAGTTTTGTTTTAATTCAGTTTTTACTTATTTCCACTCAACTTATGCTTCAACTTATTTTAGATAGTTGCCAGGGCAACGTTTCTAATTTTCATTTAGTGTTTAATATAATATTTATTTGATTTTATTTCAATACACAAAAATGTAGTTTTTTACAAAAATAGGTTTAGTTAACAATAATAACCCTGACTGTTTTGTTTGAATACTTTCAGCTTGTTTTTGTTTTGTATTGCTTTTGTTGTCTTTTGCATTTTTTTTTACTTTGTATTTAGTTTTGTATTTTTGCTTTATATATTTTTTGGCTTTGTGTGTGTGTGTGTTTGCTTTTGCTTGGCTTATATTTTTATAAATCAGACATTAGGATTTGGCTTTTCATTTTGAAATGTTTCTATGCTAAAAATGAGTTTCAACATCGAATATGATAACATCTCAACAAACAATTCACTTACATTTTATATTTAGCTCCGGCACACACTAAAGCTGACCTAGTCTGTGGCTGGGACAAAACCATGCTACCTTTCAATGTCCCTCTGTGTGCAAAACCAGCCAACATTCCCCATTCCCCTTCTTAAAGTACAACAAAAGCATTACAAGATAAAAACTACACACATTTGTTTTGTTGACACAGAGCAATCCACAAATATCAATATACACAAAAGCCTGTATTAAAATGCACGATGCGGATCAATTTTGCTGAGATTAGAAATCTGAAATGTACAAGTGACAAATGACGGAGCGGTATTATTGGAACGGTGCGAAGCAGACGTGCTCACCATAGTCTCTCCTGCTCTTATCTGGAATTGAGGGTGTGTTTTAAGCATGGCCTCATTACTGTCTGATGGGTTCAGTGACAAAGCTAATACAAAGCCGTTTCATACAGACCAAACGCATCCCTGTGAAATTAGGCCCCAGTGCAAATGGTGCGAATGTGTGTGTGTATCACAGAGACAGAGACAGAGAGATTGAGAACATGTGCACTTGTGAGTGTGTATCTGCGTGCGTTTGTGTGTGTGCATGTGCTGGTGTGTTGCAATATGATAAATGTGTTCCAGTCCATAATCTATGTGTTTCAAAATATGATGTATGTGAGTATGAACTTTGAATTATTTCCTAAACAGAGGGCCATAAATCTTGTAACTTTGGTGAAGAGTGTGCGTTCTCCCTCTCTCTCTCTTTCTCTCTCTCTTTATATGAATAATGCAGTCGAGACTGGCCAGCTGCTTAGAGTTACAGAGTGAGACTGACTGCTGATGGGAAACAAACGGCTCTTTCCTGCTCTAAAGGTGGAAAAAAAGATACACTGGGTGGCAGATCAGACTGTCTGAGATGTTTTGCTTTCACCCGGCACCAAGGTCACGTCAGGCGGCAATCCTTTAAAACAATGAGTGTGTGAGAGTATGCGTGTGACCTTGGGACCGACGTAGGTGTATTTATGTGCGGTAACACACCCTAAATGACAGAAAGCCATGTAAGCAGACCTGGCCTAAATACACCTGTGATGTTAAGAGTATGTTGTATGCTGCATAATATGGGCCGAATTCAAGCACACGTATACTTCACGGGGCATACAATCCCATACTGCATTGCAAAAAGCTTGGTAAAAGGAAATGCATGTAAGAAAATAATTAATTAATTAGAACGTATCAATAAAACAGTTTAATCTATTTAAAAACTAACTATTTTATAGACTGCTTTATGTTTTATGCTTGTTGCACTTTAGTGTCTTCTAGCAACGCTTTTTGACTATACAGCTCAACAGTTGTAACAAACATACACAAAATGCAATATTACAGTCAAACATAAACCTGTTTTACACTGCTCACTTGTAGTTCTAGCAGGTAATTTGATCAAACTTACTCTGACTTGATCCTAACCGCAAAGCACACTGAGTAATCTGCGTTGTTATAATATACAATAAATTGGATTTTCTTTATATTTTTGTTTTTGTTTTAATGCAAGCAATATTCAACATACAGTATGTGTCACCACACAAAGTTCTGAAGAAAAAAATGCAATACATTAATAAACACTACCTTTCAAAAGTTTGGGGTCTGCAAGATTTTTGTTTTGAAAGAAATTATCATTTTTATTCAGCAAAGATGCATTAAACTGGTCAAAATGATAGACTTTTACATTGTCACAAAAGATTTCTATTTCAAATAAATACTGTTCTTTTGAGCTTTCTATTCAAATAATCTTGAAATATATTATATTGATATTCCACAAAAATATTAAGAAACACAAATGTTTTCAACATTCATAATGTTTCTTGAGCACCAAAGCAGCATATTAGAGTGATTTCTGAAGGATCATGTGACACTGAAGTTTGCTGAAAAAAACTGATTTGCCATCACAGGAATAAAATACATTTTTAAATAGTAAAACAGCTTTTAAATCGTAAAAGTATTTCACAATATTTCTGTTTTTACTGTGTTTTTTATCAAATAAATGCAACCTTGGTGAGCATCAGAGATTACTTTAAAAAAATACACTACACAAATACGCACAACTTTTGAACGGTAGTGTATATAAATTCAGATTTATTTACATATATTTAAATAGTCGCCTTTATTTAATTCCAACACCATGTAATTAATAATAATATAACAATGAATAATGTAATATTTTTGGCTTGTTCCTCACTTCTTTTTGAACTTTTACAGTATAAATCACCAACTTTCCTTGTATGGAAAAGAGCAGCATGGGCAACTGCTCCACTTGTTTCACAGATGACAATAATATGACATGATGGTGTGTAAATAACGTCCACATTTTCAGTTTTGGGTGAACTATTCCTTTAATCTCTTTCTCGCTACGCACACTCAGAGTCTGTACAGTCTTGTGACCCATTTTGTTTGCACATAACAGTGTGATAACTGTCAATTGAGATAAATATTTAGGTTAAGCATATTTCAGAGGAACTAGAGGAGGGGTTACGTTAAAGGTTTGGGCCAGATCAAGCGACAGGATCTTCAGAACACCCTTAAAACCAAATAAAGCCACTTAAGCATGGCAGGGTGAGTTTAACACCTCCCTTATGCAATATTAAACGTACGTGCGTGTTGATTTAAAATGAGTCTAGGAGTGAATGAGGGCGAGTGTGTGTGATCAAACCAGGATGCTCCTGACTTCGCCCTTGTCAACATTCTCTCCTGTACACCATCATTCATCCCCTCCAGACTGAACCCAAAGAGACCAGCGCAGGCCAGTGCAACTCAGCACATTCCTCCCTCATGAATTTTAATTAAACACGCTGCCTTCCTTTCACTCACTCCCCAAAATAAATGGTCGGAAAATATAAGACATCTGCCCGGGATATATCATTTACATTTCTCTGACGATAAATCACCGGCCGCTCTTTCAGATATCAATTAGATGAGTCGCATTGATTGAATAAATTCAAACTGTCTCGGGCGGCCAGGATGTATGAGGGAGGCCTGCGAGGGGTGTGGCTGTCTTTCCACGGAGGGGAGGGAAATTCTGTGTTTGATCTGATTAAGTACTTTTAAATCACGTGAACACACACACACACAAACACACACAGTGATAGATTGTGTTGAATCTAATTTTTTACAGCAGTCACAGCTGTTGTCTAAACAGAGGCCACTTCCTGTTAGAGCTGGTTTGAAAAAATCATAACATCACTCCAATTTTTCAGTATGAACTAGGGCTGTCAATAGATTAAAAACTTTTAACTGAATTAAATACATAATTATTGAATTACACAATTTAAAATACTACTAAAAAAGCCAAATGAAGATATAACAAGAAAGGCATTAAACAGACATTACAAAAAGCATAAATCAATGTATATTGTTTTATATTATATATGCATGTATTTTTTTATGCATTACTATATTCGTTAACTTGTTCAATTACAATATTGTTCAAACATTTGGGGTCAGTAAGATATTTGGTTACACTTTACTTGAAGGGGTGTGCATAAGACTGACATGACACCTTCATAATCATGACATGCCACCTACATAATCATGACATGACACATGTCATGAATATGAAGGGTTTTTATGCATGTATATGACAACTGTCATTAAGTGTCATTCGCTCAGTTATGTCATTTTTAATGCAAAGATGACATTGTTTGAGATGTCTTTGTTATGGGCTATGGTTAGGGGTAAGGGTAGGGGTAGGGTTAGGTAAAATAATGTCAAATTTGCATTAAAAATGACATAACTGAGCGAATGACAGTTAATGACAGTTGTCATAAACATGCATAAAACCTCCTTCATATTCACGACATGTGTCATGTCATGATTATGAAGGTGTCATGTCAGTCGTATGCACACCCCTTCAAGTAAAGTGTTACCAGATATTTTAAAATGTTTTTGAAATATGTCTCTTATGCTTACCAAGGCTGCATTTATTTGATCACAAATATAGTAAACATTGTAATATTTTAAAATATTATTACAGTTTAAAATAACCGATTTCTATTTTAATATATTTCAAACTGTAATTTATTTGTGCTATGCCAAAGCTGATTGTCAGTGATTTCAGTGTCACATGATCCTTCAGAAATCATTCTAATATTCTAATATCTGATTTTTATTATTATCAATGTTGAAAAAAGTTGTGCTGTTTAATATATTTGTGACAACTGTGATACATTTTTCTCAGGATTCTTTGATGAATAGAAAGTTCAAAAGAACAGCATTTATTTGAAATAGAAATCCTTTTTTAAAATTACAAATGTCACTTTTGATTAATTTAATGTGTCCTTGCTTTAATATAAAAAATAAAAACATTTCAAATTTAAAAACCTATTTTTGATGAAAAAAAACAGATACAAATAATAAAGAATTTGCTACATGAATGTGTTCAACCGAAAGCCATAGTAATAAAGTTTCCACAATGTTCAAGAAACTTTTATTTGATTTTTACGCTTTACGCAGACAGAAAGTGAATAATGAGCGATATTTATTGAGGAGAGAAAAATTAGAACAATGGGACCAGGACATGACGTGGTCCAGACTCCAAACCTGCATCCATGGGAGTACTAAAAGAAGAGCACAGAATTGAAACGCATGTAAAAATGGGCTTTAGTGAGAAAATAAATAAAACTCTCCAGTTGGCTGGTAACTTTATTACAAACTGCAACATAATACGATCTCTAACTGTAAGAATAATTATCTGACTCTAGCTGACGATAAATCACCGGCCGCTCTTTCAGATATCAATTAGATGAGTCGCATTGATTGAATAAATTCAAACTGTCTCGGGCGGCCAGGATGTATGAGGGAGGCCTGCGAGGGGTGTGGCTGTCTTTCCACGGAGGGGAGGGAAATTCTGTGTTTGATCTGATTAAGTACTTTTAAATCACGTGAACACACACACACACAAACACACACAGTGATAGATTGTGTTGAATCTAATTTTTTACAGCAGTCACAGCTGTTGTCTAAACAGAGGCCACTTCCTGTTAGAGCTGGTTTGAAAAAATCATAACATCACTCCAATTTTTCAGTATGAACTAGGGCTGTCAATAGATTAAAAACTTTTAACTGAATTAAATACATAATTATTGAATTACACAATTTAAAATACTACTAAAAAAGCCAAATGAAGATATAACAAGAAAGGCATTAAACAGACATTACAAAAAGCATAAATCAATGTATATTGTTTTATATTATATATGCATGTATTTTTTTATGCATTACTATATTCGTTAACTTGTTCAATTACAATATTGTTCAAACATTTGGGGTCAGTAAGATATTTGGTTACACTTTACTTGAAGGGGTGTGCATAAGACTGACATGACACCTTCATAATCATGACATGCCACCTACATAATCATGACATGACACATGTCATGAATATGAAGGGTTTTTATGCATGTATATGACAACTGTCATTAAGTGTCATTCGCTCAGTTATGTCATTTTTAATGCAAAGATGACATTGTTTGAGATGTCTTTGTTATGGGCTATGGTTAGGGGTAAGGGTAGGGGTAGGGTTAGGTAAAATAATGTCAGATTTGCATTAAAAATGACATAACTGAGCGAATGACAGTTAATGACAGTTGTCATAAACATGCATAAAATCTCCTTCATATTCACGACATGTGTCATGTCATGATTATGAAGGTGTCATGTCAGTCGTATGCACACCCCTTCAAGTAAAGTGTTACCAGATATTTTAAAATGTTTTTGAAATATGTCTCTTATGCTTACCAAGGCTGCATTTATTTGATCACAAATATAGTAAACATTGTAATATTTTAAAATATTATTACAGTTTAAAATAACCGATTTCTATTTTAATATATTTCAAACTGTAATTTATTTGTGCTATGCCAAAGCTGATTGTCAGTGATTTCAGTGTCACATGATCCTTCAGAAATCATTCTAATATTCTAATATCTGATTTTTATTATTATCAATGTTGAAAAAAGTTGTGCTGTTTAATATATTTGTGGAAACTGTGATACATTTTTCTCAGGATTCTTTGATGAATAGAAAGTTCAAAAGAACAGCATTTATTTGAAATAGAAATCCTTTTTTAAAATTACAAATGTCACTTTTGATTAATTTAATGTGTCCTTGCTTTAATATAAAAAATAAAAATAAAAACATTTCAAATTTAAAAACCTATTTTTGATGAAAAAAAACAGATAAAAATAATAAAGAATTTGCTACATGAATGTGTTCAACCGAAAGCCATAGTAATAAAGTTTCCACAATGTTCAAGAAACTTTTATTTGATTTTTACGCTTTACGCAGACAGAAAGTGAATAATGAGCGATATTTATTGAGGAGAGAAAAATTAGAACAATGGGACCAGGACATGACGTGGTCCAGACTCCAAACCTGCATCCATGGGAGTACTAAAAGAAGAGCACAGAATTGAAACGCATGTAAAAATGGGCTTTAGTGAGAAAATAAATAAAACTCTCCAGTTGGCTGGTAACTTTATTACAAACTGCAACATAATACGATCTCTAACTGTAAGAATAATTATCTGACTCTAGTTGCAGGAAGTTACAGGAGACATGCTGTCTGCTAAAGAAAACATTTGTCACACGTCTTCTAACTTTTACCTCAGTGGAAAATTCACCATCATCAAGCGTTCATCAAGCGTGCCTAAAGTTTTTTTTTTTCCTTCAGAACTCCATGTGGCATTACATATATTGAATATTCCTTGAGTTAAGCAACCAAAACAAAAAACTCAGGAACAAAATCACAATGTATTGTGGTACTGCTGATAGTATGCTTTGCAGCTGGGCTCAAATCAGAGTGAATTTGATCCAATTACTCACTAGGAATATAAATGTGCACAAAACATGGTTTAGGGGTATTTATAGTTGGTTGTACCTTTGCATTTTACTGTAATATGCATGCAGTGCATGTGTGTTAATATAGTTAAGCTGTATAGTCCCAGATGTGAATTGCTGGTTTGCTGGACCCATTCATTATTGCTATACCAGCTTGTATTATGTTGCTTGTTATTTGCTTGCCGTGTCTGTGTGACTTGGTAATGCGACATAAATAAAGTCATCTTAAATAATACAATTTGTGTCAGACATTACACTACCTCCACGTCTCAAATGTTATGCTTTGAGTGGCACAGTGTTTAAAAAAAAAAAAAAATTATTTATCAAATATGCATTAAATTTACAGTGGGTACGGAAAGTATTCAGACCCCCTTAAATTTTTCACTCTTTGTTATATTGCAGCCACTTGCTAAAATCATTTAAGTTAATTTTTTTTCCTCATTAATGTACACACAGCACCCCATATTGACAGAAAAACACAGAATTGTTGACATTTTTGCAGATTTATTAAAAAAGACCCTTTGCCACATGAAAGCCTGCATGGAGTTTGCTAAAAAACACCTGAATAAGATTCTCTGGTCTGATGAGACCCAGATAGAACTTTTTGGCCTTAATTCTAAGCGGTATGTGTGGAGAAAACCAGGCACTGCTCATCACCTGTCCCAACAGTGAAGCATGGTGGTGGCAGCATCATGCTGTGGGGGTGTTTTTCAGCTGCAGGGACAGGACGACTGGTTGGAATTGAGGGAAAGATGAATGCGGCCAAGTACAGGGATATCCTGGACGAAAACCTTCTCGAGTGCTCAGGACCTCAGACTGGGCCGAAGGTTTATCTTCCAACAAGACAATGACCCTAAGCACACAGCTAAAATAACGAAGGAGTGGCTTCACAACAACTCTGTGACTGTTCTTGAATGGCCCAGCCAGAGCCCTGACTTAAACCCAATTGAGCATCTCTGGAGAGACCTAAAAATTGCTGTCCACCAACGTTTACCATCCAACCTGCCAGAACTGGAGAGGCTCTGCAAGGAGGAATGGCAGAGGATCGCCAAATCCAGGTGTGAAAAACTTGTTGCCTCTTTCCCAAAAAGACTCATGGCTGTATTAGATCAAAAGGGTGCTTCTACTAAATACTGAGCAAAGGGTCTGAATACTTAGGACCATGTGATATTTCAGTTTTTCTTTTTTAATAAATCTGCAAAAATGTCAACAATTCTGTGTTTTTCTGTCAATATGGGGTGCTGTGTGTACATTAATGAGGAAAAAAAATTAACAAATGATTTTAGCAAATGGCTGCAATATAACAAAGAGTGAAAAATTTAAGGGGGTCTGAATACTTTCCGTACCCACTGTATAATCTTACAAAAGATAAATATTTAAAATAAACACTGTTCTTTTGAACATTATATTCATCAAAATATCCTGGAAAAAAAACATTGTGGTTTCCACAAAAAAAAATGGAAGCAGCACAACCGTTTTCAACACTGATAATAAAATGTTTCTTAAGCAGCAATTCAGCATATTAGAATGATTTCTGAAGGATCATGTGACACTGAAGACCAATGTTGAAGTGGCCCTCAGTGAAAATGAGTTTAACACCCCTGATCTAGAGGAACCAGTGTTCACTACCATACTTCTATCAGACAGATAAGACTTAAACCACTTCAGGGCCTACCCCTGGATGCCAGGAAAGGTCCATTGTCGACAAGTGGAGTTAAGAGAAGAACATGCATCATGTCTTCCTACAACTTAACCTTCAAAGCTGACCTTCTGTGTGTGCGTTCATGATAAAATGTAAGTTTATTTGCTTATTTGTGCTTTTTAGTATAGTTATCTGCTGTGTTACATCTTTAGTTCATGTAAATTACCGAGTTATCAGATATCCTACACCGTATACAGTGATGTTCTCGCATTATTTATTTCCACCCCATAAAAAGAACATTATGCAAAACATCCCTAGATAAAATACTAGAAATAATGCAGTCATTGTTTCCATCTGGCACAACATGTATCAGATGATGTTTAAAAAATGTTTTAGTGTTGTCATGTTTTGGAGGAATAAATGTTGAAGTTTCTACCTGGTCTCATTGCAAAAAAACGTACTTGGGGGCACTTTTTCACGAGACGCGAAATACGTACCAATAAGTACATGTCACTGCAGTTTCCAAAAGAAATTAACACTACAGGCAGTAAAACGCCGACACCTTTTATTCCTTTTCACACAAATTCAATTCGACAATACAGTTCAAATCTGCATATAAGGAAGTTCAAATGGCACGGTTGGATCAACAAATGCGTTTTTATATCAGTTTTGCATTTGTTAACACTATCGGGTAGGTTTAGAGTTGGGTTTGGTGTAGGGCATATTTCCAACACGATAGAGCATTAACTTTTAGCGACAGTCCCCGGATATTTGAATTCTGAACCGCCGCAATACGTACCTGAAGCAACGTAATAAAAACACAG
>NW_015506066.1:25445-30285 GCF_001515645.1 Sinocyclocheilus grahami | reverse complement strand
TCAGTTATATTGATTCGGTTGGCATATCTTGGTCAGCTCTCAGGTATTATTACAGCAGCACTCTGTGAAGAAGCAACTCGCCGTAGACGCCGTGTTAATCAGTCTGTAAGCCTTTTTCAAGAGGACCCAGTAAGACTTAAACAGGTCAGTTTCTGGCGACAGCTGTGTCCAAAGCTTGATTTAAAATGGTCATTTTAGGTGGGAACACATACTGAGTGTGTCTCAGTGTCTGCTTAAACCCTGAGAGCACCTGGCAGGAAAGTGGCAGCAAATAAACCTTTTCCCTTTAAAATGTAAACGCCATCATGTCAGCTGAGGTTGCGCAGTTTTCCTCACAATAAAAAGTGATTTATTCAGTGTTGGGTGGCTGTCAGCGTGTTTCTCCAGGCCTTCGCCAACTCTGATTTATACTTAAATTGCCTCCGAGGAGATACGGCCGAACAAGCCGAGAGACTAGGGGTGTCTGACTGCGCCCCCCATTGACTCTTCCACCCGAGCCCCTGGCCACGCCCCACCCATTTGCCCCTGCCCCCTGCCCGTCTCTGAGGTGAAGAGCTGGAAGAAGGCATCGTAATGGTCTCATCTCTTAATGCCATTACCATCACTCTGAGGTTAAAGAGATCACTCCCAGGATCAATGACGAGAAGAAGATGCCATCAGACACCAGTCACAGAGTGGCAAATTAATGCTTTGCCTCCTAATTGATCGAAAAGTGTTGCCAGAAGGTTCAAAGGTATTAAAAAATGACTGTTTTGCTAATTTACAGGCGCTGTCAACCGGAGAGAACAGAGGGAGTGGAATGGTGGTGTCTGGGTAATGGGCTAAGGGCAGACTTACGTAGCATGCTAACAGCCCACTGTTGACTAAATGGCTGCTGTTCTGTGTACAGGTCATGAGCCTGTAATTTATTACTTCAATTTTGAAGGTTTCTTCTTCTCTCTAGATATGGTTTGTCTTAATGACTCACAGAGGCTGCTATGAAATGCATAAACTTTAACCCTTTTCCAGAGGTAACGCACCTTCTCTGGTGAAAGAGAAGTTCAGAAATGCTAACCCATCATTTTGGGGTCTTTATAGTCCGTTTAGCCGAATGACTTTGCACTGATTTGGGTTTAAAGAATTATATATAAGAAAACTCATGCCACAAACTCAAATAAAGTGAGACATACAGTCATGCTTATGGATATCTAGTTAACAAAAAAAAACCTGTAGTATAAAATGTAAAATAAAATAAAATATATTATGCTTTTCTTTTGAATGTTCAATTCATCAAAGAATACTGAAAAATATATAGCATGGTTTCCACAACAAAATTTTAAGCAGCACAACTGTTTTCAACACTGATAATAATAATACTAATAATAAAGAAATGTTTTTTGATCACCAAATCAGCATGACTTCTAAAGGATCATGTGACATTGAACACAGGAATAAATTACATTTTAAAATATATTAAAATAGAACAAAAAGTTATTTCAAATTGTAATATTATTTCACAAACTGTATGTATTTCTTATTGAATCAATACAGCCTGGGAGAGCATACGTGTCCTTTTTCAAAACACACACACACAAACATCTTACCAACACCCCAAACATTTGTGTATATATAATTTTTTATAAAATTCAGTATATTAATAAATACATAATTTATAAGACCTAAGTTAACAGTATAGTTCTGATGGTTCACCAACTAAACCAGCACTAACCAGCATAAACCAGCTAGGACCAGAATGGTAATTCATGCATTCTGTGCTGCCATCACTGTCATACCAATCATGCAGATATCTTCCGCTCCTTTTTTCTTTTTTTTCATTTCTAACACCATATAGCATAACCACAGCCCTGGGGGAGAGAGAAATAGAGAAAGACAGATAGACTGGGGGTATTTCTGCTCTTTTCCATTAGCTCATGTTCTTATCCTGCTCCACAGCTGACTGATCAGCAATCAACACCAGTTTGTTTCAATCAGCCACTGCAGTCCTACCTGCTAATTTACTCTATGGCCCGTTAGAGGAGAATTTGTGTGCTTGAGAGTGTGACAGAAGAGAGACAGAAAGACAGCAGGATACTAGGATGATCTCTCATTAGTGGATTCATTACCTAAAAGGCACCTGGATTTAGTGCCCCTGCACCCAATTTGTGAGGTCCTAAATCTATAAAAATGCATTTATGTATTTCAAACTACCTGGAATTTACTTGCCGGGGAGTAACTAAAGGCAAAGACATTTTAAAGGCAGAAAATGGTCCACTCATATAAAAATAAATGGGAGAAATTGTAACAAAGATGTAGTCCCACCTTACATCTACAAGAGCCAATCATCTTTTTCTCAAAGGCATCACCTGTCTGTTTACTGTTGAATGCACATACAGTATGGATCAGCTGGACCAGCCTGAGAAATATGGAAACGCTATTTACGAAAAACAAAAATTAGACAATTTTATGATACTAAAGAAGCAATTTAACCCATGTCTTCTTTTTTTTAAGTAGTTCACCCAAAAGTGAAAATGTACTCATCCTCATGCCATCCAAGATGTGGATGTGTTTGTTTTTCATCAGAGCAGATCTGGGGAAATTTAGCATTACATCACTTGCTCACCAATGGATCCTCTGCACTCAAACAGGTGCCATCAGAATGAGAGCCCAAACAGCCAACAAAATCACCACAGTAGTTTTTTTACAGTTTTACTTTTCCAGTTCACAAGACATTAATTGATGGACTGGACTTACTGTGGATTACTTGTGGGTTATTGTGATGTTCTTATCAGCTGTTTGATACACTGCAGAGGATCCACTGGTGAGCAGATGATGTAATGCTAATGATGTAATCCAAATATGTTATGAAGAAACAAACTCATTTATACCTTGGATGGCCCGTAAAGGTTTATTTTTGGGTGAACTATTCCTTTAAGTGAAATATGTAACAAAATACTGCTGTTCTTACTGTTTTTGACTATATAAATGAGTGAGGTTTCTAATTTTATTAGTCTTAATTAGTGTTTTTAATAAAGATAAATGTAATGTTGTTTTGCTGTAGTTGCATTAAGATCCCTACATACAGAAGCTTTAATGTAATTAGCTTAACGATTAGTTTGACAAGGTTGTGTCCAAGCAGCTTCCCCAACACTGTTTTGGTGTTTCAGAACATTGTATCTCGCTTCTTCCTTCCTTAAATTCCCCATTTAGTCAGATAATGTCATGGCGGAGATGTGGTTGGCTTGCATTTAGCCATGCCCCTACGCAAGTGGCGCATGCCAAGCCAAGATGGAGGATGTACCGCATATTCAGATACATTAACAACCTTGTTACCACTGATAAAGGCCTCACATGGCCTGGAATCTTCTCTCAGGCAAGACAAATCTATAAATAGAGTATACACTACATGTGTGAGTGAGAAAGATTAGCTTTCAACGTGTCTGATTTATATACAGCCGGGGCAATCCCTTACAGTGAGGGTGCAGCAGTCATCTCTTCATGTCTGTAATTCCCAGCATTGCCTGTGCGTGAAAGCCTCTGATACTCTTTTAGCCCCAAGGTGTAATGTTTGATAATATAACTACTGCTTCTGTCAAAGCGTTTTCTGTGCAAATACATTACAGGCGCCTGGGACTCTAAACATTTATATTAAAGAGCAGAGAATGAGGAAGGAGGGAAGAAAGAAGAGTGGAAAAAATATGCATTGATTAAAAGCCTGAGATAGTCCACCCAATACCGCCCAAAGAACATCAGTTATTTTGCATTCTGACAAGCCGATTGATAACTTATACGCGCGAAGCAGGAATGACAAATGCAGATGGAAAGTGGCTTTGACAAAAACGATAACAGCATCAGTCTCCGGGGGCCACGGAGGTACGCATGCGAGCTGTTTAAAATATTTAATCATTTTATGAAGGCTGCAAGATGTTGTTTGACCCTGGAGGAGCGTGAATGTCACATGGATCAGAAAATTGCAGAGACTTTGAAGTGAGACAAGGAAGGGAGCAGTTCCCGTAATCACTCCTACTTGATGTATTGTAATTTTCACATGTTATTCTGTCTCTATGTCTGGAGGATAAGTAGAATCATCTAATCCTGAACAAGATGGGAGAGAGAGAGAGAGAGTGAGAGAGCGAGCTTGAGAGAAATTGGGGTGTTTGTGAAGACTGAAACGTTATCAGATCCGAGCATCAGGTCTACAAAATGTTTTGCTTGTCCTTTTTTCATCTCTGGACAGAAAGCAATAAAAGTGCTGTGTAAAACACCTCGGGGGCCGAGGCTGTCGGTGTCAAAGGTATCAAGATTTTTAGCATGTTAGCTTTTTTTGCTGCTCACAGCCATGTCCGTTCTTCAGACCTCTCTGTCACGAATCTGGTCCATGTACTTCTAATTTCATTGACTCTCGCACTACACACTGTTGCACATCACCCCGGACTACATTTCCCATCATGCATTGCACTGATTGCACTCAGCACGAATTGCACACACCTGATTGCTCTGATTGCACACAGCTGTTTCTAATTACCTCATTCACTATATAACACCCACTCTAACCACATTTCTCTGCTGAGTATTGTTTAGCCTGTACCCCTTTCCGAGTCTCCGTGTTTTCCTAGTTTTTGCCTTGCCTTGTCTGTTTTCTCCGGTTTGGATCTTCGCCTGTTTTCCTGGATTCCTCCCTTTAGCCTTGCCCCTGTGACTCTGTCTGCTGTTCGGTGACCTACGCTAGCCCGGTGACTATTCTTGTGTTTTGCCCGCCATATACCTGTTTGCCAGTGTTTTGACCCTGCCTGTTTACCACGTCTCTGAAATAAAGCTTTGCATTTGGATCCGAACGTCTCACGTCTCGTCAGCCCTGTTACAG
>NW_015506066.1:17560-22341 GCF_001515645.1 Sinocyclocheilus grahami | reverse complement strand
TTTATTCACCACCAGAGGTCACCCTTTCCTTTACATTGACTCTTGCACAACACAAAATGTTGCATAGCACCCTGGACTACATATCCCATCATTCTTTGCACGAATTGCACACACCTGATTGCTCTGATTGCACACAGCTGTTTCTAATTACCTCATTCACTATATAACACCCACTCTAACCACATTTCTCTGCTGAGTATTGTTTAGCCTGTACCCCTTTCCGAGTCTCCGTGTTTTCCTAGTTTTTGCCTTGCCTTGTCTGTTTTCTCCGGTTTGGATCTTCGCCTGTTTTCCTGGATTCCTCCCTTTTGCCTTGCCCCTGTGACTCTGTCTGTTGTTCGGTGACCTACGCTAGCCCGGTGACTATTCTTGTGTTTTGCCCGCCATATACCTGTTTGCCAGTGTTTTGACCCTGCCTGTTTACCACGTCTCTGAAATAAAGCTTTGCATTTGGATCCGAACGTCTCACATCTCGTCAGCCCTGTTACACTCTCAAAGTGTCATTGATTCGAGTTGTTGTCCTTTATGGCAGTACGGTTTGTCAAGCGTGTAATTTTTACTTGTGAGTTCCTTTTAATGGAGCAATTTAATGCTGTAACTCATGTTGCAGTTTTGTCAAAACTTGTGTATATATATATATATATATATATATATATATATATATAAATTATTTAAGATATAATATCAATTATTAAATATAAAGTGAATTAGACTGAAGGTTTAAAATCAATTTTACACACAATGATGCTAATTGTTTTGATGTATTTATGTTACCAGAGCAAAAACAGACAAAGTAGCAGTAGAACCGCTGTGCATTTCTGTGCAACAAACAGTAGCATTTGAATCCCTGTTTTGAACGAATCCCTTAAGTGGATGATTCACTGACTTACTCATAAAACGTCTGTTTTTTGTTACTGAATAATTCAGCGCTTTTGAATGAACTGGTTGAATGAATGATTCAAAGACTTACTCAGAAAGGCAGTTATTTCATTATTGAATGAATCTGCATTTTGAATGAATCACTTGTGTGAATGATTCGATAACTCACAGTTGTTTTGTTTCTTAATGAATCAGTGTTTTAAATGAATCAGAAATTATGCTATGAAAAAGAAAATTACTTGTCCAAACCTACTGGTGAAACCTGCAGAAAGTGATTACATTGATATGCCAGATTTTTTCTTTTTCGCTTCATTGGCTACCGGTCAAATACAGAATTGATTTCAAAGTTTTGCCATTTGTTTTTAAGTCTTTGCGGAACCAGGCACCACAGTACCTATCTGAACTACTCCATCCACCTTCTCAGTCTAGATCACTTAGATCTAGGGACTCTGATTTACTATATGTAGAACTATATCCTAGAACCAGACTTAAAAATAGGGGTGATCGCGCATTTGCGGTCATCAGTCCTAAGTTATGGAATAGCCTTCCAGCCTACATCGGATCCGCCCAAACCTTGTCAACTTTTAAATCCGCCTTGAAAACTTACCTTTTTTCCATGGCTTTCAATATCCCTTGACTCATATTGGCATTAATATATTTTGATTTTAGCTTTTTTCCACTTTTTTAGGCTTTTATTTTTATCCTACTTTTATTGTTTCTCTAGTGCTTAAAATGCTTTGTGTCATTATTGTCTGTTTCTTTTAGCCCTGTAAAGCACTTTGGTCAACACCAGTTGTTTTTAAATATGCTATACAAATAAACTTGTATTGTATTGTATTGTATTTTAAATATATGACAATAATAATATTTATTATTCTAAATGATATATATATATATATATATATATATATGTGTGTGTGTGTGTGTGTATATATATATATATATATATAAATCCACACCAACCTCCCAGTTTTCTTTTCCTTACATACATTTTTTAGCCTCTAAAACAGCGAAAAAGAACCAATGTCTTCTCAACAAGATCCATATAAAATAGTCATATTTAAGCAGTTTTAAAGAATGGTTTTCTCCATCCACCTCAGAGAACATTTGTAAGATCATTTCACCATTTGGCCATACATAATCCATGATAGTAATTTTTGTAGAGCAAAATTTGTCTGGTTGAACATTAGCTAATTGGCTTGGCAACATAAGCTGTTGCACAGATGAATGGAAATTTCTAGTCTTTAAGTGAACATGTTTGCTCTCATCTACCCCTCTTATTCCAGACTTACTCTCGAGTAATTTTACAAACACGCATCATTGCAACGTTCATTAGATCTGTGTGTTCAAAGCCCCGCAGGGCAGGTCGTGCAATAACATACAAGCTCTGAGGGAATAAGTAGTTCTTCCCCTTCCTAGCCGGTCCCAGTCAGTGTGGGGTTTTTGCACTTTGTCCAAGGACTCGGCTGGTCTCTGTCCATATGGCTTTTCCACATTCCTGTCAGCAGGGTGCTGCTCATATCAAAGAGTTTCAATCCCATGTCCAGCCAGGGGCCCTGTCCTACTCTGATCATCAACCCTCAATATGCTAGCAAATTAGTTCAACAACATCCGCTATTGCAATCGGCTTACGCTAAATCTGATGTCTGAGAAGCTACTCTGACAATTAAGAGACATTTGTTAATGAAGAAGATTAAAGGGTGATATTAAAGATTTAGAACGAAGAAAGAGAACGAGCATTCAGACGTTTCTGAGAGCTGACTGAAGAACAAGGAGCGCAGTGTCTTTGCGAGACATTTTAGATATATACACAGTTTATAAAGACACAAAATGAGAATGCCCTATGAGAGACGGAGGGCTGAAAACGACAAGAGACTAGGACATGTTCGACATCAATGCTTCGAGAGAAAAAAAGAGCGATTTCCATTTTAATGTGTCGATGGTCATGTCCTAAGGACGACTGGAAGACCTACCACAGGCTATTATTCAGAAACAATCTCCTGTGCTGCTACGCCATGTAAATCATTGCACAGGGCTTAAGGATATCTGCAAATAAAGGCTTTCAAAAGAGATTGATAACAGCTAATGTAACCCTCAGGAATCAAGAGACAAGTCATATGCTATATTTCCTCGCCTGAAGGCCGGGCTATTATTGTACACCCATGCTGCGTATGGAAAAGGCTCAATGCAATTCAACATCCACTTCATTCTCAGTGCGATGTGTTGGTCCAGGCTGTCATAATTTATGTACATTTTATATAAATGCCTTTGGACTATGGTGAAGTGGGGGATGTGTCGTGGGTTTCAATAGCAGTATGTTTCAGCACTAAAGTCAGACGGAGCCGAATAGCATGCGTGCCCACTGATGCCACACATCCTCTTGAAATGGATAGCAGGCATGCCCACATAATTAAACGCATCAGATAAGCTGGGCTATTATGCTAATTAGGAGATGTTATTACTGTGGACGTTGATATGAGATTTGCCTTTAGGTTTGAGTTACCCCCCCCCAAAAAAAAAACTCCACCCATGCCCCCCGAATGTGATACACAGACCCACCCTCTGACCCACTTACAGACACTCAAACTGACAGAACATTCTGATCATTCACATTCACCACTGATTGACTGTGCAGTTTGTTTGAATGTTAAAACACGTGTGTAAAAGTTTTCAATGTGCAGATAAGTGCAACATTAAGTGTAACTCCCAACTGTGACTTTATTCTCACAAAGTAACTTTGTTTCCCACAATTTTAACCTTATATCCTGTCATCAATGTTATAATTAACTAAAACTAATGAAATAAAACAAATAAAATAAATGAAAAACTTAAACAGAAATTAGAAATGTTTTCAACTAACTGTCACTAACTGTAACTAAAACTACTAAAACTAAAATAAAAAATCTAAATTTAAATACATTAAAAACAAAAGCTAATAAAATGCCTAAAGCAAATAACAAAATTACTAAAACAAATGAAAACTGAAAATATACAAATAAAAGCTAATTCACAACATTAATAAATACTATAATAGTATATAAATAATACTAAAATAACACAATGCAACTTCATATTTCACAATCACAGCTTATTATTTCTTATTTTAAACTTTATCCCAAAATGATTTTTTTTATTACATTTAATTTAATAATTTATTTTTGTCTTTGAGGCAGTAACAAATTTCCACAGGGAAGGGACTACCTGTTGGTTGAACAATGGATGGGGAGAGTATTTTTAAATTTTGTTTGATATTCAAATGAAAAGATTTCAGCGTTTTTAGTTTTGTAAATGAAAGACTAGGATGCTGTCCTTTCATTTGATGAAATGATCAACACAAGTTAGGACTGAATGCTAATTGTTTATTGCTCAGTTTGCACACAACAGGAGCAGAATGGAATACCTCAATGGTACAGCAAGAAAACAATTCAAAGTTTTCAGATCATACAAGCCCATCTTCTTAAATCTGCTGCTTATTAGGAAACTAAAACACTCTTATTTTTCCCCCCACATCTATAACAGATCAGTCCATATGTTAGTTAGCAGCGTTTGCTATGGCACCATCTCCCCTGCATTCTATAAATACCCTGTACTATCTGTGTGCCAGCGTTCCTCCCCTTGTCGCTCGCAAAGGAAGTGCTGTTCTGTCCACCCAGCCTTGCACTGTGTGCCACTTTGCCTTTCTCTGTGTGTCCTGGCAGCTCTCCCGCCTCACCCACTGTGCCCTTCAAAATGCCAACCCTCTCTCACACCTGCAACACTGTCACACTGGCACTCGTCAGTCCTTGCAGTCGGCCAGAAGTGTCGTGCCCATTCAAACTGAGGGGGTCTCTGCCCCCTTGCGATTCTGGAGCCAAGTGTGTGAATATATTACACCCCAAATTTTTTATATGGGTAAAAACAAA
>NW_015506066.1:16157-17066 GCF_001515645.1 Sinocyclocheilus grahami | reverse complement strand
GAAAATGATCACAGGTCGATCAAAGACGACAAACATTTTTTTGTTAATTTTCATCATTCACAACCAACCGAGAATGTGTATTAAGAAAGTAAACATGGTAAATTTTATTTAATGCTGACTCTGACAATTGTCATGGCCATAAAACAGACAAAAACAACTCAGACAAAAGGACAAACACCATAACTACATATCCAGAGAGCTTAAAGTCGTCTGTGAATGATTCACTGAAACAAACATGGTAAACAGGTAAAACCTATACAACTGTAATGTTGAATGGCAAGTGGTAAATGCATGTGACATTGGAAGACTATAAGCTCCTTATTGTTAATTCCAACCTGTGCTTGTATTGTTCATTATCCTTATTCGACCAGCAGAGAGAGAGAAAAAAATGGCAGACAGTAAAAACAGAGGGCTGAGACGAGAAGAGGGTATAAATAAATAAATAAATATATAAACCAACAGAAGACGTAAAGATATCGTAGGGAGCAAAAAGCGAGAGACAAAGAATGAAAATTGATTTTTGAGTTTTGTTTGTTTCAATAAAGGCAGCATTACCTCAAAGCTCTGTCTTCAGAAAGACTTCTCAGAACAAAATGTGCTATTAAGACAATAATAGGATTATTATTCCTGTTTGTTTGTTATGGTGGATCAACTAAATCAGGGTTAAAAGAGAGGAGATTAACTTGGCCTCGTTATCGTCGCTTCATGAAATTAGCACCAGACGCAAGACTCATCTGCATATTCATTTATTGTTGTGAGAATCTATCCCTTTAATTAGACATCGAGACGAGATAGGCACTTGTTTTCGATAAACACGCAGTGACAAGCACACATTGCACGACACGCGTTGACTACTAACAGACTTTTTTTTCATATTCTCTTATTGCATTAAAAAGCGTTCACACCACC
>NW_015506066.1:15045-16147 GCF_001515645.1 Sinocyclocheilus grahami | reverse complement strand
ATAATAAGACAGGCTGTTAATTAAAATCCCTCGTTATTGTCAGACGGAGTGACTAAACATTGTCTATACCTTCACTGAGTAATGCTGTTGACACACAATATCACGCAGACTAAATGCATTAAATCACACCTGTGGTAATTAGAAGCACTCCACCCATTCACAGCTTAATATATCTGACCTGGGATCAGATTCCTGCTTCTCCAGCACTAATCAGGGCCATATCAGGTCACACTGTTTACAAAATAGATGATTCTGATTATTAACCAAAACAAAAGGGATTCAAATGCAAGATACTCAAACATCTGTTTCAAACTGCCCAATAAGCCAGATGTGAAAAGATAGAGTTGAATAATATTCCTCAATACAAAAACCATAGACTAATTTAAATGACATTTGCAGACTGTATCTTTAGGTTGCTGCAGTAAATTTAAATTACTGCAGTAATAATCAGCTGTAATCAGTGGCATATATTCCAAGAGTAATGGGTTGTTACTTCTGTATCCCCTAACCATGGTATTTAAAGCTTCTGCCAAAATGCTACTTACTACAGTTACTGTTAGTACAGTGTCAGAAGAAAAAAAAAACAGCTTGGTACAATAGCTTTTCACTGGGGTGGTGCCCTTAAAAGCACAGCTTTGTACATAATTGAACCCCTAAAAGCTGCACATTACCTTAGAGTAGTCATACAGTATGTACCCTTTAGTTACTACTATGAACTATTTAGGGTTAAATAAGGTACAAACATGTGCCTTTGACCTTAAAATCTTTATAGATCAATATGGGATCATCTTTAAAAGTCACTGTCAGATTTCGTGTTCTGTTTACATCCATTAAAGAGATAGTTCAGCCAAAAATGACAATAAAATGTCATCATTTTCTTCTACAGAACAAAAAAAGATACGAAGAGTGGTACGTATAAGTAGCGCACTTACCCACAAAACACATACACGCTGCTGGCTCATGGTGGACCTTGGGTTTGATTCTGGCCTACTGCAGGTTATGTACCAATTTCCATCCCACATCTCTCTCACCTGCTTTCCAGTTTCTCTACCAATAAAACTGCAAATCAATCAATAAAACATAAATTAATATGAAAACGTTC
>NW_015506066.1:13390-13899 GCF_001515645.1 Sinocyclocheilus grahami | reverse complement strand
CTCTCTCTCTCTCTCTCTCTCTCTCTCTCGTTACATGCTGTGCCCTGGTGCTGCTGAATGTCTGTCCATCACACAGATCAAAAAGCTGCTCCCCTGCCCCGCAGCTTCATGGGCAGACTGTTCAAATTAACCCTGTCACTGCATGGGGTTATCAACACAGGAATCTTTTCCCACCTCAGTTAAAATTCATGACACAAACTCATAGTCAAAATGTTTCCAGCACTAATGCTAATTACCAACAATATCAACTTGCTAACATGCTAAAGCAACAACAGTGTAACAGAATAGCTATTGTTACTCATCTACCAGCATGATGCGGTCCACAGCTCCGTCATAAGACATCATTTTCAGATTTTACTAATCCCCTGGTACACCCAGCTGTGGTAAATTTGGATTGTAAATCTGGATGGTTTGAATGAAGCTTTGAGTGATTTATGGACAGATCAGAACACCAGTGAGGAGGAGGAGGTCATGTGATCATCACCTGGTCTGGGTTTTCTTATCTTTGT
>NW_015506066.1:11127-12207 GCF_001515645.1 Sinocyclocheilus grahami | reverse complement strand
TTCCCTTTCTTTTTTTATTTTGTCATCTCCCTCTCTGCTTTCTCCACCATCCATGGGTTTGGTTAACACCAGCCGAATGTGGAAGAAGAAACATACACAGGTGGGAATTAACTCAGTGTGTGTGTGTGTAAGAAGACGCACTCGGTGTCACATGATCTGGTTGGTGTGTGTGTGTACGTGTGTGAGGTGACAGGGAACAGCATGGGGACATGTCAGCCCCGGAGTAGAGACCGTAGTGTCTGAGACAGCTTTCAGATAGAGCTAGATCTCCCTCTTTAACTCCAGAGAGCGACGGGAGAGCATGATTGACAACTTGCCTTGTGGTTGTTGTTTTTCAAAGAGTATCAATAGAAACAGTAGCAGACCAAAAAGAGGTGGAATGAAAGAAGCCTTAAAGGAGTAGATCACCCAAAAATGAATGTACTGTCATCATTTACTCACCCTCATGCCGATCCAAACCTTTATGACGTTCTGGGAAACACAATAAGAAGGATTTTGAATTTTGCATTGTTCTGGTCGCTGTTTTCAAGGCAGTTACACAGAAAGGGGTACAAGGGTTTCAAAAAGCTTCAAAATGGATACAAATGCAGCATCCACTTGTTAAGTCATTACATATGGAATACTGTTTCTGAGTCCACGGTTCTACTTCATTTCAAGTGAGAATTTGAGCTCAACAGCCATTTATAAAGACTCATTCATTGCTAAGCTTTTAAAACCACATGGTATACACTTTAATGTCTGGGATCACTGGGTGTCACCAATATTTTAACAATTCATAAAAAATTAATCGCTGTCTGTTCAGCTAAGTTTTCGCTAGGGAGATAAAGTTCATCGTTGTTCGGTAGTAGAACAGCACATTTTGAGTAGGGGTGTCGAAATTAATCGTTTCTACGAAGCATCGCGATGCAGACGAGGACAATTCAGTATCGGTTTAGTAATAGACCATAACCAATTATAACGTACTGACGCTTTTCTGACGTCATTTGTCGCATATGTGCTTTGTAGCATACAGTAGGCGCATTCAGCTTGAAGCGGCGCTGCGCAGAATGATCAGTGTATGACATCAAGTACCGCGAGAGC
>NW_015506066.1:9053-10263 GCF_001515645.1 Sinocyclocheilus grahami | reverse complement strand
TATCATACACTGATCATTCTGCGCAGCACCGCTTCAAATTGAACGCGCCTAATGGCGGAGGGAGGAGAGACGCGAGTGTGAATAATTAAAAATGCTCCTTTAACTACTTTAAAAGCCGACATCTGGGCATATTTCGGCTTTTCTGAACAACCTGGTAAGCACGACCTCGAGAAATTGTCGTTCCAGTGTGTTCGTGTGTAAATTATGTCACGCACGAACTTGAGAAACCATGTCAAGTACAGTTCATATATCTGACTGCTTGTATTTATTGACAAAATTGTATACATGTGAAGTAAAATTGAAAATTGAGGATGCAGTGCATCGTCGATGGGGTTTTATTGGTTTTGTCTCGTCTAGTGATGTCCGGATCACGAACAAATCGTTCTATTTAATCGGATCTTCTTAGTGAACCAGTCAAACCAGTTCACCAAATCGAACTGAATCGTTTGAAACGGTTTGCGTCTCCAGTACGCACTAATCCACAAATTACTTAAGTTATTCGGTTTATAAACGTGCCTGACACTCCCTCTGATGCGAAATAAACAGAGTTATTCAGTTACTCCTAACAGTACATTGACTGAACTGCTAAGAGAGAACCGATGATGGGATGTGCACGAGCAGAGCAGCTAGACTGAGTCTCGTCCTGCTGGAAGACGGCATCACTGTTTGTTAAGGGGCGTAACATTTCCGTCACACGCTTGAGGTATTCGGCCAATCACAATGCACTGGATAGCTGGCCAATCAGAGCACACCTCGCTTTTTTAGAACGATGAGCTTTGTAAAACTCGACGCGTTTCAGAAAGGCAGGGCATAGAGGAGAAACAATAATGTACATTATATGGAAAATAATGTGTTTTTTTAACCTTAAACCACATAAACACATTGCATTACACCAAATACACAACATAATGTTAGTTTTAGCAACGTCATATGACCCCTTTAACAACCAGACAGAAGTGACAAAAAGCTATCAATATGACTCATGTACTATATTCCCAAGTTTTCTAAAGCCATACAATAGCTTTGTGTGATGAAATTCATCATATACTAAAAATTTTGATGTTCACATTTGCTCTCAAACAAGTCTTTTTAATGAATCATTTGATCCAATTCACAAAAAACTGTCTGAATGACTTTGTTTACATGCACTCATATAATACGATAATGAGTTCCTCTTCAGGAACTCGAGCTGCGTCGAAAAACGCTAGGG
>NW_015506066.1:3004-3359 GCF_001515645.1 Sinocyclocheilus grahami | reverse complement strand
AAAAAGAATTGTAGAATAAAAAGTCTCAAATTACATTATTATTATTTTTTAATTCTTTGGTGGAATTAAGATTCCATAGATTTGACTTTTGGAAGAAATTGGATTTTTAAAATAGCACCTTTTGGGTTCCAGGAAAAAGAAAGTGTCATACAGATTGGAACGACATGATGGTGAATAAATGATGACAGAATTTTTATATTTGGGTGAATTGTTCTTTTAAAGGCGACAACTAGCTATCTCTGCTGATGTGCCTAAATAATTATTTATATCAATTTCACCTCATTTTCCAACAAGCAGTAAGCTTCAACAATTATTATTTTGAGTTCCAATGAATTAGGAATCGTTATGTGCTTCA
>NW_015506066.1:2262-2994 GCF_001515645.1 Sinocyclocheilus grahami | reverse complement strand
GGAATCGTTATGTGCTTCACAGTAGGTGCAAACCCTCAGGAGACCGCGCACTGCATTATCAAAGAAAGACACATCTTGTTATCAGGCCGCCATAGCGTGTTGCTGCTGATACACCCGTCCCATGAGATTCTTGCGAGGTAGATACATTTGATAGGTTGCGTGGTAAAAACAAACCAAAACAGCGCTACCTACAAGGTTTGTGTCAAGTCCCACTGACTCGTATTGCTTGGCAAGGCCTGCTTTTAGCGGAGATGATTAGGAAGTTTAAAGTGACAGCCACCCGATCTATCTGCTCTTCAACTTTCCTATTTATATAGCCATTCATATTCATGAAGGATGAAGCGCCAGTGCATTTAACGTTATTGCAAAGATGAACTTCACCCTCGCTGGCAGCTGACGGGGAGAGATTACTCTGGCCGAATGACAGTCAAGTGGCAGGCTAGCGTGCTAAATCAGAGTACGGACAGTGCCCATTAAAGCGAGGCTCATCTACAGACTTGTAAAAATGCCTCTTCACTTCACTTTGGGCATTAAGTGGATTGTTTGCCTGATAATACATCTCGTACAGAAGTGCACATCCGAGCAGACCTGTTAAAGTAGCGGAGAGAGTCGCGCCGCACGATACCCCTTTAATGGGCTTTGCCGCTTGACGTGCATGGTGTACTGCGGTAAAACTTGCGTGCGGCGATGATGGTAATGTTCTTACGTGTGTTAAGCTTGAGTGTGTGTGAG
>NW_015506066.1:514-1282 GCF_001515645.1 Sinocyclocheilus grahami | reverse complement strand
ATTTTAAATGAATTTTACCCAAAGTTCACCTCAGGTTCACAGGTTTGCTAGCAGAGTAACCACAGGTGTACTGTAAATGTAGGGTTTATAATTTGAAACCCGGCAAACAACTTTTTATGGATGTTGTGATTGAAAAGTATTTGTGCTATAGGGTAAATATTTAAAATAAATGCCACTTGGCTTATATTAGCTGGTGCTTTGTGGCTTTAATGAGAGAAAGTCCTCTCAGCCATGTTCCAAAATTTAGTGCAAAATCTGTCCAGAAGATTGAAAGTTGTTATAGAGATTTTGAAATTAAATGTTCAACAAGCACATACGGTGTAGTTCAGATGTCCACACATACCTTTGGCCATATAATGCAGTTCTAATTAATAGGACACTGAAAACATAGCTGGCGACATTGAACATCCACGGAGGAGAATTATCTTAGGCACCATAAACCTTTATGACCATACCAAGCTGATGTGAGCTGCC
The DNA here is from genome assembly GCF_001515645.1 of Sinocyclocheilus grahami. NCBI lineage: Eukaryota > Metazoa > Chordata > Actinopteri > Cypriniformes > Cyprinidae > Sinocyclocheilus > Sinocyclocheilus grahami. The sequence goes on along the minus strand of NW_015506066.1, from coordinate 808 downwards.
TAAAGCATCACTTCTATCCCAGCTTGTTCAAGTAAATTCCACTCAGCACCACTGGCGTGACATTAGCCCATTCCCTGTGAAGCTAACTACCGTTTAACAGATGGACTCCATACACTGCGTCAAACACAACCCGGGGCCAATTTAGTAAGTTAAAGTAATCAATGAGCTCCGTTGGCCCAATATGCAGGATTTCCCCATCGGTTCGGCCTTGTCAACCCCACTGCGGTCAGAGCAGGACCCCCAGCTGCTCCAATAAGCCCCTCAGCCTGCCTAATCTTGTTATTACAGCTAAGA
>NW_015506066.1:0-504 GCF_001515645.1 Sinocyclocheilus grahami | reverse complement strand
ATTACAGCTAAGATAAGGATTAACGCCTCTGCAGGGGAGGCAGCCACCAATATGACCTCTGATATGCATAATGCATGGATGGACTGATGGATGAGGCCTGTGAAATACCTACAGAGCAGTACTGCTGCATATATTAGCACTGAGCTGGAAAACAGGAATAGTATCTTTGACCTTTGATCGATTGTGCATGGATGCAACTTGAAAGGTAATGTACTGTTCGTAAAAGCAGGACTCTGGTTTCTTGCGAAGACATGACTCAAGTACAATTGAGTTTGATTGTCGGTAATAGAATTATGGATCACTCATGATAGGTCCCAAACGGGCACTGGAGTTGTTGCTTTTCTGCCTCCATTCACACTGAGCTTCCGCCAAGGGGTCAAGGTTTTGTAGGTTAGCATAGTCACATTAGTCCATTCTGGTAGAGACCGCACCTATAGACCTATCATCACTAAGCAAAAGCATCTTTCCCCATAGATAGCTATTAATTCCTGTATTCTGACAAAA
>NW_015506065.1:419896-457345 GCF_001515645.1 Sinocyclocheilus grahami | reverse complement strand
ACTCTGCTTGTCCTGTTCCGGCCAAGGAGGCCATCAATGAACTCTGTCTGTTCTAAGTATTTCACATACTTTTGAAAATCCAGCATTTAGTTTATCCTGATAAGTGCTCGTCGTCACAGTTGTAAACACAACGGCTTTCTTCTATCGTGAGGGGGTTTGGCATCACGGCATCTTTGTTTCCAGGTGGAACGTTAAAGAACGCGACACACACATCTCCCGGAAATCCTGTATAATTCAACCAATCTGATGATGACTTCGAAACTCCTGAAGTGTTTCCACTTTTGTGTGCCATATGCATCAGACGTTTAGCGAACGTTCCGTGGGCATGACGTCTGAGGCTGAGACTACATAAACAGTGGATGCAGTTTGTTTTTCCGGAGCAGCAACGCAGCACAAGTGTGTTTGTTGACGAACGTTTTATAAACAAGGCCCAGTTCCACACTGGATTTGCACATCGTTTGATACTGAAAGATGGAGCGGTCCCAGCGATAAAAGATCCTGGTCATGATTCAGAACTGCAGACGGTAAGTGAAGTCTGTTTTTTTTGGCATTCGGTGCTCAAGTGCTCGTCACTCTTTAGCTCCGCCCACGGCACGCCTCCAGGAGCTCGGCTTTTTTTTCGGAAAGAATCGTAAAGCTGTATCTTTCTTTTATAAATATGATAAAACTAAAGACTTTTTGGAGATATGAAGGATGCAATACTACTCTATAGGTACTCCAGATTAACATGAGATTGGGTGAAACTGTGTGTGTTATGCCCCCTTTAACCCAGTAACTTTGTTTTGGGAAGCCTTTTTCTGCAAGCGTCTGAGAAAATGAATGCGTCAGATTTCGATCCCTTGGTGACGTGGCAAAAGGATCTCATTATAACATTACCGCCCCTTAATCTGTAAGTTTACACCCACGGCGCCATCATTTTGATTTCGCAAGCGACAATGGTGTACCAGCTCTAATGCCATGCCGAAAGTTTGAGCAAATCATGCTAACTGTTCTGCCTTTGACTGCACAGACGAGCACAGAACACTATTTAGAGTCCCAGCCTCAGAGGAGACAAGAGAGCAGTGGAATTATTGATTTATTTACTGTATATTGCTGCTGCCACACAGATCTAAAATAAACAAGCGATTTATTTCCCAGCTGTTTACCTTCACAGACATAACCGACTGTTTTTGTAACTCACGTGTGTTTTTAACGTAAACTTGTGTGTGAAATATGAGAACGTAGTTTAGTACTCACATGCTGTGACAGCAGCTTTTTGTCCTTGTGCTTCGGATGCTTCAGCTAATTTGCATTTAAAGACACAGGCCCGAAAACCAGTGTGTTTCTGCTTCCACTCAAAATAGGCATTTTCAAAATTATATAATAAATTATCTGTGGAGTATCTTGAGCTGAAACTTCACAGACACATTCTGAGGACACCAGAGACTTATATTACATATTGTAAAAAGTGGCATAACATGTCACCTTTAAACCAATCCAAATTGACAGACAAAGCAGCTTAAATAGCCTATGAGCTTTTAAATGACTTTTATTTTGGAATTATACATCAGATAGTCCTGACATTGTGTGGGTGACTCTCTGAGCAGGTGTACTGTCACTCTGAAGTGAAAGTGGTCTGTGGAAACAGGGAGCTTTTCAAAATTTGTATTTTTTATGAAAGGCTTTTATTTTGTTATTTCTCATCAGACAGTTATTTTCATATTATTTGTAAATTCTATTTTTATTTTATCAATATTTTAAATGTAGGGGAGACCACCGGGTATGTAATACTTTTTGTTTCAACATCTGTAACTCGCTGAATTTTATACTTTTTTACAAAGTACCCACATTTGTTCACTACAAAAGGCACCAATTCAAACCTCTGCAAGTATATCACAGCCCTTATAAGTTGATGTCAAATACATGGAGTGCCTTTGTTACAATCTACTCTCTGGGTAGGTTGTAACACATACTGGTGAGAGTTGTAACAGTCAGACAAAAGAAGCAAAAACAGCAGCCACCTTTTGCTTCAAAAACAGGTTTATTGAAACAATCTAAAAGAACTATAGAAAACAATGTCACACTTTCTACGAATGAACACAGCTCAAATCCACTTTCTGTTTGATGCGGGAGTGTGTGCGTGTATGTGTGTATGTCATTCACTAGGTCTCCCCGTGTGGTTCTGGGATTTTTGCTCACAGTTCTTGTGATCATTTTGACCCCACGGGGTGAGATCTTGCGTGGAGCCCCAGATCGAGGGGGATTATCAGTGGTCTTGTATGTCTTCCATTTTCTAATAATTGCTCCCACAGTTGATTTCTTCACACCAAGCTGCTTACGTATTGCAGATTCAGTCTTCCCAGCCTGGTGGAGGTCTACAATTTTGGTCTTGGCCATGGTGGAGTTTGGAGTGTGACTGTTTGAGGTTGTGGACAGGTGTCTTTTATACTGATAACGAGTTCAAACAGATGCCATTAATACAGGTAACGAGTGGAGGACAGAGGAGCCTCTTAAAGAAGAAGTTACAGGTCTGTGAGAGCCAGAAATCTTGCTTGTTTGTAGGTGACCAAATACTTATTTTACCGAGGAATTTACCAATTAATTCTTTAAAAATCCTACAGTGTGATTTTGTCTCTCATAGCTGAGGTATACCTATGATGAAAATTACAGGCCTCTCTCATCTTTTTAAGTGGGAGAACTTGCACAATTGGTGGCTGACTAAATACTTTTTTGCCCCACTGTACCTATTTACAGCCTTGACAACCATTCATATAAGATCAGGGTGGAAGTGGGTAAATAATGAAATTATCATAGGACTTATCCCTGATAGGTGGAAATGGTGTTGTTACAACTCTCCCCATGTTACAACCATACCCGGTCTCCCCTATTTATTTATTTATTCGTTCGTTCGTTCATTCATTTATTCATTATGGACAGAGAAACTGGCTCAATAATGCCAGAGATCGGTTTTCCTTTGATCTGAGTTGTTACACACTATTACCCTAACTTTTACCGATTTTGGCCTGTCTAATTAATATTCATGAGCCTCTCTTCTGATTGGCCTGTTGTTTTCTGAGTGACGCACGACCAGGCCAACCACAGGTAACTAGGGTCAGCAGACGTCACAGCGCTAGCTGGAGGCACCAAAACAAACCAAGTAGATATAACTGCAGACCGGAGATCTCCAAAATGGGGCGTGAACTCCAAAGTGGGCAGAACCTCCAAAATGGGGCGTGGTCTCCTCGCGCAAAGACTTTCACCTTTGGCTCTGGCTCCAGCCAATTGTTACTGACTTACATTTCAAATTAAAATTGTATAAATTAAACATTGTTTCTAGTTCATCTAAAATAAAATATGCTATATAAGTAAATATTCTCCGTGAGAGCAGAGCCCAAAGCTCGTGGCCAGTGGTGTTCGGACTGGAGTTTGAACCTCTGCTTAATGATATAAATGGGAATCACCCACGAGCTCTCCCGCGAGCCGTCCCAGCGCAGCGCAACAATTTTACTCTATCGCTTTGTTCTAAGCAACAAGGGCATCCCGGGGCTCGAAATTCACAGGGTAGGAGGGGGTAGTGACGCTGGAAAAAGGCACTTCCAAAACTGTGGCAACAAAGATGGAAACATAATTCATGTATTTAAAAATTGTATTTCCAGTTTTGGAAGTGTTTAAAATGATTGTATGCATATGTACAAGTAATTGGCTTTTTTTGGCGCAAGGTCTGCATTTAAAGTCACACCAGAGGTGTTCAGCTGGGATTAGGACTTGGCTTTCTGCAGACCAGTCAAGTTCTTCAAAACTGACTGAATCAATCTTTTTTTTTAACCTTGCCTTATAAACAGAGGCATTGTCGTGTTAGAATAGAAAAGGGTCCTGTCCAAACTATTGGTATAAAATTAGAAGCACACAATTCCCTAGAATATCATAATATGCTTAAACATTAAGATTTGTACTTATGGAAATTACTAAAGTAGTCAAACCTGTTCATTAGAAGGGATACTTTTGGCAATAAAGTGTACAAGCCATACTAGCTTTTCAAAATCTGTCTGCAATTTAATAATATTGGCCTATTACTTTTGCTATTGCTCTTGACCATTAGGTATCAGTAATATAATTCATTCAGAACCTTTTCTATGGACAATAGACTTTCTGTACCACACTATTCTGCTGATATGGAATGAGTTTGACTACCTAATTAGTTATATTAATAGAAATGCTTCACTGGGGCAAACAAAAAAATCCTAAAATAATAAATAGAATACCCCATAGCAGCATTTCCAGCAGTATCTGCTGCGGTCCGGGAGTCTTCAGAGTCCAATTCAAAGTCCCCTCCAGCCCAGGAGCCCGCTTCAGAGTCCGCTCCGGCCCTAGAGCCCCTCAAGTCTGTTCCAGTATCCGCCCCAGATCCAGACCATTCAGTTCCTTCCTGGCACTCCATTCCTGCTCCACCAGGACCTGTCTGGTCTGTTCCTCCGGCTCCACCCTGGCCTTCAGCCGGGACTCCAGACACACCTGAGCCTTCCTGGTCTGTCCCTCCGCCTCCGCCCTGGTTATCTGCCAGGATTTCTAATTTGCCGGATCCCCCCTGGCTCAATGCTTCTGTCCCTCCTTGGTCATCTGCATTGGTCCTGAACTGTCCTATGACTTCCTGGGCTGTTCCTCCAGCACTGCCTGTGTTTCCCTCCCTTCACTTCTTGTTTCTGTTGTCTGACCCCTGTCTTGTGTTGTCATGTTGGTCTTTTGTTCGGTGTCCCTCTTGTTGGTACACCAGAGGGCGTCCATTTAATTGGGGGTAGTTTCAAAGTTCTGTCACTTTGTTCTAGTTTATTCTTGGTTATGTGACAGAACACTGATGCTCGTGTATCTTGTCTTTATGTGAGTGTGCAGTTCGAATTTGTTCTGGCCATCCACTCTCTTGTCTATGTGTTGCCTTTGTTGTGAGTGCACTTGTTGAGTGTTCATTTCCTCACTGTGAGCTCTTTTCTTGTGTCTTTGTTGGTTGTTGTGTTGTCATATTTGGTGTAGAATGTGGCTTATGAGTTTTCATTGGCCACATGCTGTTGTATTGTCTTGTGATAATGTGTTCTCATTGGTCGCATATTCTTATGTTTTGTGTGAGCACATGGCTTTGTTTTGTTTCTATTGCTTCTATGTGCCATGTGCTCCCATGTCTATTGTCGAACCCCACCCATTTTGTTACCTGATTATTGCTTCAGACGCTCCACCTGTCCTCCCTCTAACCCTCCTTGTTTGCTTCCCTATTTATTCTCCCAGTGTTTCCTGTCCTGTGCCAGTTCGTTGTCTTTATGTTCCCTTTGTGTCTGCATTTATTGCTGGGTTTTCTCCCATGGCGTTGTTTTGTTTGTTCTCGTTTTATTTTATCAATTAATAAAGCCCAGTAGAATTTCTGCATTTGAGTTCTCGCCTCATCCTCACTCCCAAACCTGACATCGCTACTCATGTTTGTACAAGCTAACCACTTGTAACTAACAAAAAGGTTTTTTTTTTTTTGCATATCTTAAGAATAAAGATAATAATAAAAATCTGCACAATAAAGAATAGTGGCGTTGATATTTTCAAAGTAATTGTAATGTTTTGTAACACAATGAGTTAGGTACTCACTGAATTCTTGCAGCTCTCTTCTGCAGAAGAACTGTCTGACTGAAGATGACTTTCACAGAGACTTTATGTGAAGTTGAAATGGAACAAATTCTTTAGTTAAAAAATACAAACTCGTTTAAAAGTGCAGAGAGCCCTAGTTTGATTTATTGAGTTCAGACCGTTGATGCTCCTCAATTTATGCAAAAGTTATAGGCCTACATTTCTTAGTATAATGTTTGTAAACTTCCTTCATCCACTCAAAGTATGTAGTTAAGCACACTCAAATCAATGTTTTAATGATTCCAAGTGGGTTCTGAATTCATGATTTAGAAAAATAAAAAACATCTGCTAGCGATTGTCACACAAATGTTTATTATTATTATTTTTTTTACTCTGCTCTCTGGAGTACTTGATTGTGATTTGTCAATTGCAGCACAAAGCAGTCTGATATTTCCTAATATTTATCATTGTCATGGCAATTCTATGTATCAGTCCACTTACTTTGAAAATGGCTTATAAGTATCACACTGCGGAATCACTCTCGTTTAAAACAAACACAACTGCTGCCATCTCACTTTTCTACTTAAAAATATAAATACACTGTAAGACTATTTTTACTTAGCAAAAGCATTTAGATGATAATTTCAACCCAAAATTAAATTTATTATGGCCACATTCATTCATGTATGTATGTCTGTATGTATGTATGCATGCGTGTGTAGTTATGTAATAGGTGAAGAAAAGGCAAGCCAATAATTTTTGCAAAATAAATCTCATGTCATTTGATACATTTTCATTTGGATTACAAATGAATGTTGTTGCTTTGTTTCAATCAGCAACAAATATGATAAATGTACACTGTCCTTGAATTGGACCACGTCACTGGATTCTTTTGGTTGCATTTGAATGGTGTCCTTGTCAAAATGTGTCTCTGAGTGGAAAATTCCTGCCACTCCATTTCATGCTCTCTTTTCTTTATGTATCATACAGCACTATTGATTTCTGGAATCTGGCTTTTACTTTGCAATCAATTCTTTTCAGCAATTAGATTTGTCCCTGCCATTCCACTGGTGTTTGTTTTTTAAAAGCTGACTTTTCCCCCCTCACTAACCTTCATATATATATCTGTACTGTAAGTACAAAGTCTTTGTTTCATGGTTGTATTGCTAGTTCAGGTTCAACAGAGGTACTTTTTCTCTCAAGGTCCTAATCTGTGGCTTCACATCCCCTATATTCAGAGCTTTTATTTTGTTCCTTTATTTAGATATGAGGGAATGTGTGACCGCTATGTGATGATAATGTGATGTTTAAACTCCTGAACTAAGACACAAAGATAACACCATAATCCTTCTCATCACTGAACAAATATATATTTGTGACCCTGGACCACAAAACCAGTCTTAAGTCGCTGGGGTATAGTTGTAGCAATAGCCAAAAATACATTGTATGGGTCAGAATTTTCTAATTTTATCATTGGGATTTTAAGTAAAGATCATGTTCCATGAAGATATTTTGTAAATTTCATACTGTAAATATATAAAAACTTAATTTTTGATTAGTGATATGCATTGCTAAGAACTTCATTTGGACAAGAATTTGAAAAGACGATTTTCTCAATATTTAGATTTTTTTTGCACCCTCAGATTCCAGATTTTCAAATAGGTGTATCTCGGCCAAATATTGTCCTATCATAACAAACCATACATAAATGGAAAGCTTATTTATTCGGCTTTCAGATGATGTATAAATCTAAATTTCAAGAAATGTACCCTTATGACTGGTTTTGTGGTCCAGGGTCACATTTTATTATTTTTAGATATATTTCTCTTTAAGGAATACATAAGTGAAGAAAATGGGCTATGAGATAGCTGATGTGATTTATTTTATTTGAACATCTGTTGCGTTATTGACCATATTTTCAAGGATGGCCTACACTTGTGCCAAAGATGAATACTTACATGAGGTGCTATTTTTTGTTTTTATGGTTGTTTACAATTGTTTCCATTAAAAAAATTAAAATGAGTCTTCTTTACGGTTGAATCAACTAAATGAGACCCTTTATAAAGACATGCACCAACCCACCAACACATGCGCATACACTGACAGGCCAGGACACAGCTGTGCAAGATTGTGTTCCCATTCAGTGTTATTCTGAAAAACCGTAGGGTTTGGAAGCAAAGCCATGGTGAATGTTCCATTTAAACCCACAATGGGAATTAAAGTGACTGGCTGATTGAACAGATTCTTGCAGTTTTTATAGAAAAGCACTGCTATTTTGGCAGAGGTCACTCAAAGCATTAATGAGATGACTTAATAAAATAAAATTTGAAAAATTTCCCAATCTCTTTTCATAGGTGATTAAAAAGTAACCAAATTAATGTATTGTGATTCCTTTCATGTTGATGCAACAAGGTCAGTAATGGTTCTTACCTTTTCTGCACCATATGCTGGAGAGACTCAGATATTTGCCTCAGCTGTGATTCTAACACGCTCTGTGACCTTGGATGTGCACATGAACAAAATTACCATGATCTTATTTAATAGCACTGATTCTTGCTAGGTTGAATGTTAAGACCTCCAAATATACTACAGCCTGTCCTGTATTTTCCTCACATTGACTTTTAATATGCCCAGAAAATTCTAAAATAAACATCAAATTTATAATCTTTTTTTATTATAAATTTTTACTCAATCCTTTCATTCAACAACAATCTGAACATTTCTATATCTACAAGTATCAAGTAATAATATTCAATATCTTACTAGTTATTTCAGAATCATTAATCTTAGGAAATACATAATCACATTATGATGAGAGCAATTAGTGCAGTAATTCACCATACAACACAAAGTTCAGTGACATTAACAGGCCTAATATTTTGATTAACATTGGTTATGTTATTACTTGAAAGCAAAATGTTTTAATTTCGAATTTGATTTTCAATTTCAACCACTGCAATGAAATCTCCAAGTCTGTTTAAAGCAATGACTGTAAGTTGCTTATTTTTCCAAGCACTGCAGAGATTGGAAAAAAGCCTACTTCAGTCCGTAATGGGAGAAGAAATTATGGTCTATTGAATACCCACACATATTTCCACCAATTTCATTTGAGCTAGTTTTGCATTCCAATTTTCATGGAAAAAATAGACCTAATAATTTTCACACAAGCAAAACAGTATTTAAGCTTGGAGAAATTCAGCTTTTATAAAATAGGTAACCTTCAACCTTTTTCATACAGACATCAAATCAGTAGGCTACTGTGAAAGCACAGCTCCCCCCAACGAGTTCCTCTGCACCTGTTCCTCACACACACACACACACACACAGACAGACAGACAAACCTCCTCTGCACCTGCTTCTCATGTGATCTGGGCATCATGATGATTCTGTTAGTATAGCAGAAAATCTCTTCACTCTATGATTGGGGAAAAGGGGTTGGTTGGTGGGCTTGACTTCTGCAGCTGGTCAGTTACTATTCAATGAAGGGCAGGAAGACAGACAAAGAGATGAGCTGCCTCAAACAGCCAAACAAATCAGCAGCATCCTCTGAATTCTCCTGTAAAACAATACAGACTGAAAGTCTTCTCTGCCTTTTCAACTAAAGCAAGCATCAGGCTTTCACTGACCATTTTATTGACCCCTGGTTACTGATTTTAGGAGCTTCCTGACCTCCTATTTTCAATCATGAAAAAGGTGTATGACATTCCTCTGACAAAACCCTTGCCATTAAGAACAGTTACTAGTCTCTTCCGTGGCTTTCAGTTCATTGAAATGACATCAGTGTGACTGAATCTAATGGAACATTTTGGAATATAAAAAAATGGCTGCAGATTCACAGGAACAGTTTCTGTTAAAGATGGGGCAGCTTGCCCCAGTCCTTTAAACTGCAAAACTTATACAGACCGAATCAACTTTTGTTCAACAAAAATTCAGTAGCCTTATAATTGGCCTTGCACAACTACCGTTACCATTAGTTAATTGGATATTTTACTCAAAAAAATGACGTTTTGTCATCATTCTGACCACACTTCTATGAAACACAACATAAGCAGAATGTCCTAGCTTCTGTTTTCCATACAAGAAAGGTGTTTTTTTAGTGAACTCCATTAAGTATGAGTTATCCAATGTCAAAGTTGTTTTCATGTTGTACAAGGCCAATTATAAGGCAACTGAATTTATGTTGTTGTTGTTTTGTTTCATGGCAGAACAAATTAACAGTTGAAATGACTTGTTGAACAGCAAACATATTGGGAAGTATTAGCTACATAATAAAACCTGACACTTCCTAAAGCCGGTCCCTCAAAACTCTCTCAAATGGCCTGAGTGAGGCCACAGTGAAGTGAAGAACCACTCTGAAGGAGCTTAGAGTTCACTGACTGAGAGTAAAGGTGAACCAATCAAGAGCTCTTCATAACACTCGAATGGGAGGGTCACACTCACAAAGTGCCAATGTAAATAGTATATTTCAGTTATTTTTCTTATAGAAAACTCTATGCACAGAAAACATTTTGTATGCATTGAAATGTCTTTCAAATAAAACATCACAGAGACCAAATTTCCCAAAGAAAGGATTGATTAAGGGTCTGAATACATTTGCAAGGCACTGAATTTGCCTACACATTTTTCAAGATTTCTGATCATTATATTATGTAGTTTCAGAAATGTGTTGATGGTAAAAGTATATACCATCAACACAAATCTTAAATATTTTTGATGCTGGTTTCATGTGACAGAAAGTAAATGTATACCACCACAAGGGACATTCACACATGCAAAATTTTCTGTCTCAAATGTAATTCAGACACTGGCCTGTGGGTGCTGACGTTCTGAGTGGTGAAAACGCTCTTAAGAGGCCACTTGAAAGCCTTGGAGGTCATGCCCTCCCTGCCTGGCATCTGGTAACCTTGTCAGAAAAGATCACCAGCATGGAGGACTTCAGCTTTCCTTGTAAACTGAGATGTAATCTCTTTAATTGGTGTCAGCTTAGAGTCTCTGCAACCGAGAGACTCATCTAGGAGCTCTGAGAGGAAAGCCAGTCTTCATGACCTTTTTTAAGGCATCCATGATTCACTTGAAAGCCTTGGAGGTCATGCCCTCCCTGCCTGGCATCTGGTAACCTTGTCAGAAAAGATCACCAGCATGGAGGACTTCAGCTTTCCTTGTAAACTGAGATGTAATCTCTTTAATTGGTGTCAGCTTAGAGTCTCTGCAACCGAGAGACTCATCTAGGAGCTCTGAGATAAAAACTTATCTTCATGACCTTTTTTAAGGCATCCATGATTGGCCCTTACTTTCTTGAATTTGCCTTAGATGATGAGTCCCTGCTCTTTGTCAGATCACTGAAAAATTAAAGGCGAAGTGAGGGCCTCAAACTAGATTGTTGCCTGGGAACTCACCTCCATGCTGTGTTGGAAAACACAGTCATACTCAAACTCAAGCTTATTATTTCAAGACAGATCATTTACAGTCACAAATGGGCTACAATCCCTAAATACACCCATTAAGCAATTAAAATGTCTTATTCTCTGTGCAACGGTATACAAAAACAACTCATTTTGTGTGGTATAATTAAATATGATGAACCGCATAACAGATTGTTAAATTATTTTGTCTGATTTTTGCCAGTGCAAGAATGGTCCTCACACAAAGTGTGATTTTGATATTGCAGCTGAAGGGTCAATCTGAGGAAACAGTGCCATTTGTGTGCTGTGTTTATCTCCATGACTTACAACTATATACATTATAATAGGGCACTACAGTTCATTGACTTTATTTGAGAGATTTACCTCTAGTACTGAAGGGTAAAAGGATACAAGAGAGATAAAAAAGGAAAAAGACAAATCAACATTTGTTTCAACATGTTAACAGAGATAATATAAAAGTATTTCTTATTTCTTACTCTCTGATTCAGTCACAATGCATGCTGTAAATAATAACAATATAAATGTAAATAATATATTTATTTTTATTTATAATGTAAATAATAACAGTATATATATATATAGATATATATATATATATATATAAAACAAAACAAACCGTGATTTGTATTTTTAATGTTTGTTGTATTGTATTGATCAACATTGCATTTTAATGGGTTACATACATAATTATAATGTATTTTTTACTTTTATAGAAATAACAATGTCATGCTTTCTGTTTTTTTTTTTTTAATGTAATTTGTACCCCATTTTCTGGTCAACCTTTAAAATCATTTAAAATTAAGTTTAATTGGATTTAAGCGAGGGACATCATAATATTTTATTTACAAACAAAGGTATTTTTTATTGGTTTTATTCCTATTTTATTATGATTATACTAATATTTCCTGAAATAATAATAATGAAATTAAATAGTTTTTCATAACAAAATGTTCATGGCAAAAAGCACAATCATTTTTAATGTAAATAAGGGTTGGTGCAACATTAGACAGTTGTTCACCTTTAAATTAAAATAATGTTGACCTTTTAATGAAACCATTAATATATGTAAAATTTAAATATATATATATATATATATTTAGTATTGTAAGACTCAATGTAAGACTCCTGTGGGTCACACGTTTCATCCATGTGTAGTTGGAAAGCACTGCCAAAAGAAGCAATTATTTCAATCTCAGTATGATCAGGGACATACAGTGTTTGAGAAAAACCAGACCGATAATACATTTCTCTATCTTTTCTTTGTTCACTGAGACCATCCTTTTTCTAACTCTTACAGCTTTCAAAATTGTGATCCTTGCTGCACATTTGCCTAAATACAACTACATCTGCCTAATCTAGAGAGATTTGCAACCTTGTTAAATATATCATCTCTTTGTACAAACATACAAAAGATAGATATTAAAATGATTATTTAGAAAAACTTAGGAGCCCAATACATATAGTATCTTTACGCTTTACTGTGCATTTTCCGAATGATTCCCTATTGGACTCCCACATGTTTGCCACTCTCCTGTCTGTTTCTTTTTACAGCGCATGACCCAGCATGTACCCGCTGAGCCAGGAGACAAAGGGAAGAGATAGCACAGGCAAGCCACTGATGGAGGTGAGGGGAGAATGGTCACCAAGGTGATTCTAAAATTCAAAAGCAATGAAAACAAGTTGACCTTTGGGGGGTGGGGGGGGGGGGGGTTTGAATGTGTCTATTGTGGCACCCCGGGTGGGACCTCTGATGGCAAATGCCCTGCAATTTGCCTGTGTAGAAGTTTGAATTGCAATGTGGCTTTTCTGATGACAGAACCCATCTTGTATTTGCTGCGTTAACAACATACTACATGCTACACATTCAGGATCAACAAATTAGTGATGCTTTAGGCTACTTCTTCATAAAAATAAAAGTCCCAAAAGGAGGTTTTTACAGTGATGACATAGAAGAACGATTTTGGGTTCCTCAAAAAATCTTTCGTTGAAGAGTTCTTAAACGAACCATGTTTTTTGTCATGTAAAGAACATTTTATATAATCTGAAGCTTTTTTCCACTATATAAAGTAGCTTTTGTGCAATGAAAAGTTTCCATGGATGTTAAAGGTTCTTCATGGAACTGTAGCATAGACATATTTTTAAGAAAGCAGAGCTAATGTATTGTTTATCTATGAGTTATCTGTGTGGCTACTTAAATACGGGTCCAATAGTGTGCACATGTGTGAGACTCCAGCGCTTTTCTGTTCTCATTGTTGAAGAGGCACACTTGAAGAGGCGCTCTGAGTTGTTCCAGGCGCAATCTCAATATTTGCCCACTCTACCTAGCAGGAATGCTTTCTCCTCATTACTTGGTGACAAAGTGCTGCCCCCCCACACACACACAAAAAAGAACATCATTTTAATTATGCAGTCAATCACAATTAGAAGCAAATGTTTTCCCTGTTGGGCCTGCCCCTCTTTTCAGGGCTTTGTGCCTTGCCCCTTTGTGCTCCGGGAGAAAGGCCTCAACTGTCAATGGGGTGGCTGAGTGGTTGTGTGTAAGGTGGAGGCTCGCGTCTTTTAGCGTACCTTGGAACGTGTTTTGTCGGGTTAAGGGGAAGCAGGGGCGAAGGGAGGAGTTGGAGTACATCCGTAGCACATTTGCTGAATTAAGGAGCACAGTTGGAAGACTTTGGACGAGAGGCTGAGGGGACGAGGGGGGGGTTGATGGAAGACTTGTTGCTCCCCCCCTTCCTTGCCGTATCCTGTCCACTTACTCTGAAATAAAGAGTTCCCAGAGAGGGAAAAAATTGCCTTGCGCTATTTGTGCCCTATAGAGTGATTCTCAGAAGGCTATTGAACAAAAACTCTGTCTATACAGCTAACTAATAGAACACAATATTTCAGCACAATGAAGCACCAAACGCTTGCCGTTGAATGCTCTACAAGTTTGTCATTTTTATATTCACTATATTCTATCGCTTATATTCTTTGCACACCGTATTATCATTTTATGATGTTTGTTTTAAGTGTTCAAATATTTTTTGTTTTCGTTTGTAACATTTAGTATGTAGTTTCAGAGTTTAATGAATGGAAACACTGACTGCTGCACAATACTGTATATCTTCTGTTTATTTGTAAAAATATTTTTTTTCATTTATTGAAATAATATAATGCGTTTTACTCTATGTAAGCTTTATTAAAATGTTTTGTCCATTTACAAATTTTTCTTACATAATATGCATTCATTCATTTATTTATTCACTTATTCAGTTATTGATTAAAAGTGTGAGAGAAATGTACATATGAATCGTGGTCTAAAAGTGTATTATGATTTATGATGTCAGTTCCTTAAATATGATGTAAAAAACAAACAAATAAATAAATGTTTTCTATAATGCTTTGTCCATTTTTGACAAATTATAAGATTTGTTTATGCCCCAAATTTTCTTTTTCTTTCTTTCATACTTTTTTCTTTCTTTCTTTCTTTCTTTCTTGCTTTCTTTTGACCACATGATTCAGAGGTCATTTTCTTGTTAATTTTATCATATTTTATTACGATTACATTACATTGGTTTAAAAAAAATAATTCAGCTGTGTTATAGAAATGAAATCAAAGTGTTTTTGCATCGAAGTGTGTATCTTAAAAATAAATCTGGTGATTCTTTAGAATTATAAAGACATTAAGGTTTGTTACTGTCAGATTAAACAAGGGTTCATGTTTCTGTAATGTCTTTGCACGATTAATTATGAATGCTTTTCTTTTGCATGCTTTGATTGCAAATGTGTCATTGAGTTTTGATTAAAGGTCATACACTGAAAGCAATTGCCAGGTCTCATTTTCCAGCATATTTGTTTGAATGTGATTTTTGACATCTGATTTTAAGTCGTCTCTCCTTGTCTTAAAAAAAAAGAAAGAAAAAGAAACAGCTTCTGTTGTCACTAGTTGGATGACATCACGTTCTTCAGTGTGGAGCCATCGCCGAGCTCATGGCATGATATCACATTCTTAAGGCTTGCATTGTTTGAGGTCTCAGAGCACCACTGTCATATACAGAGCATCAGTTCTGCCCTGTCCACCCAGTGCATAAATCAGACATCATTTTCAGACAAATCACACTATCATGAGCAATACGATGTAACATCCTGAGGATACATGAAGGATTACTGATGATCACAGAGGTCAAGATGATTCCTTTGCCCCTTAGGTCTTGCATATCACTGTTTTTGAGCCTCCATATTTGCATGTGGACAGCAGTGCTCGCCACTGGCTCCACTCACTGTTTGTTACACATGCATGTCAAGACAGGTTCCAGAGGGACTCTAAGCTCCTCCACACGACCTGGTGACAGCAAGCATCTGACCAGCCAGATCAACCTTAACGTGCCAGCCAGAAACACAAGACTGGACCAGTGCCTATATAAGTGACCTGATATGATGTAGGCTGCTGTGACATCTTTCCTTGCCATGCCCAGAAAATCCCTGCCTACTGTGAGAGGTATTTTAACACATATTTCAGCATTTTCGTCCACTGTTAAGCTTGTGAAATCTTACACAGTTCATCAACGTTGACCTCCTAGTTTAATGGGGAGAAAAAATATTTTAAAAAATTAATTAAAATAAATAAATCAAAGGTTGCACAATAGCTTTTTGGTTTAATCTCAGCAAATGTGCAATTAAAAATAAATGAATTTAAAAGGAATCGTTCTTTAATTTAAATTAAATACATTTCTTTTTAATACATTTCTTTACTTCAAATGAATTAAATAACATTTAAACTCTTAGCATAAACTCTCAAAAATAAAGGTTCCAAAGGGTGTTTTTGCAGTAATGCCATAGAAGAACCATTTTTCGTTCCCCAAATGATTCTTTCAGTGAACAGTTCTTAAAAGAACCATTTTTTCTTAGTCTGAATATATAAAGAACCATTTGTGCATTAAACATTTTCCATAATTATGCAAATATATGCATTATAATATATGACATATGCCAAACCTTTTATACTACTACATGTAGCACCTTTACCTGGTCCTTGAGGTTGCGTGTTGCTTACTTTTAGCCTCCTTACCCAGGTATCTGCAGAAGTGATTAGGCAATAATGCCCAGTTTATGGGCTTATGCCCCGAGCCACTCGCGTATCTGCTTAAGAACCACTGATCATATTAGCAAGCAAAGTCTCCACTCCCTCCTTACAATCCATCCTTAAGCCATGCTCCCATGTACACACCATAGTAAAGTGATAGTTTCCAGTCCAAGCTGGAAACATGGACTTCACTTTGTGTATTTAAGCTATTTAAGCCATATGCGCAAAGAAGAAAGGCCAAACATGAATCACAGATATTTTTCTTAATGTGCAAATTGTGTTTTATTTTATTATTTCAATTTTTAATTCATTTATTTTATATTTCTTTACAGAATTATATATAGTAGGGTGTGACCATATCCAGGGTTTAACCATATTTTCAAATGGTCATTTTAGCTGGTGTGGATTACAGGTCCCTTTCTGATTCCCATCTCCCCCTGGCCTGAACTTTATGAGTTTATAAGAGGCTCAGCAGCACTAAGACGGCATTACTGTAGGCCGCCTGGACATGTGTAACACATGAGGTCAAGCGGTGCAGTGGTAACAGAAGGGCAGCCAGCCACCCAAAAACAACTGATTAAACACTTGCTCGGCCTCTGCAACAGCAGTGTTTATTCGATTTTTTTGTTTGTTTTGTTTTGTCAAATAAACAGCCATTGCAGATTCCACTCCCAAAAATGTTGGACAAAATATAGCAGTATATTTAATGTTGACAATTTATGTAGAAGGAATTTAAGTACACAATCACAGCACAATATATAAGTGTCACACTACTGTGTTGATAAACACACACACACACACGATGATGAAGATAAGCAGTCTTTAATAAATCCACAGAAGGTAAATCCAAACAGAGGGAAGGCTTACAACAAACGTAACATCGACGACACCCGACAACAATGAACAGAAAGAGAGCAACTCAAATACACAAGCAGACTAGACTAATTAATGACACACACCTTAACGGAACGACACAATTAACTCAAAGAACGGAAACGATGCAAAAATGAATGATACGGTGACAGTAAGTTCTTGACTGAATGCAGTTGTCATGCATTTACATATTTAACACCTTTGTGACACCACTATTTCCTCTAGCTTTAGTAGAGAGGAGCATTCAGGGCCTCAGCATTTCATATACTGACACACCAGGATGTTCCAGGTTTAGTCAGAGGTCAAACACGTGATGGCTATTTGTAGAAACAGATACTGTATATTTCTATTCCCTGAGAGACTTAAGACAACATCTACTCCTAAAACACTGGGTATACAGTACAGATTACGCAGATCAACAGCGGATTACTAATGTAAGCAAAACAAAGTTAAAACAACCCGACAAGGGGACTCTGGGAAAAGGTCAATATTGTTTAATATGTTGTTGTCTGTATTTGTGACTGTGTATGTGTCTTATACTTAAAGATATGACTAGATATGTTGATGGGAATTAAAATAATAATAATATTAATAATTTTAACACAAATATAATGCTTAAGAAATCATTAGGTAATATTATTTGAAATGAACAACTTTATACATTTATTATATTATATTATGAATACTAATTTTTATAACTTGTTTCATCACTTAAATAGAGAAATTTGAGCCAATGTATGTATAGCCTACATTCATTTAATGTAGTAAAAAATGTCTCACTTGTTTACATTAATGCATTAACTAGCTTGAACTAAAATGAGCAATATATTTTTATAGCATCTTTTAATCTTTGTTTTTGTAAATAAAAATGTTCATTCTCTTAGTTCACAATGTATTAACTAATGTGAACAAATACCACTTTTTATCTTCCAAATGCATTAGTAAATGTTGAGATTATAACATTAAGGTTAATAAATGCTGTAGAATTAGTGTTCATTGTTAACAAATGAAATTGTACTGATGGCTATAAATGAAGGAAATCACACATATCTTTCTAGATTTTTTTTGTTTACTGTACATTTGATGTTCTAGCATCCTTATTATCCTTATCTCTGATAAAGTATTAATAATAAAACAAAAGTAATAAAACAATTATATAATAAAAATAATATGTATGTGCATCCTCTGTCTACGCAAATACAACGCAAGCTTGTGTTTTCATATGTTGCCTATAAAAGATCCAGGTGATGTTCTTACTCGCTAAATTCATAAGTCTGACCTCATTAAAAAAGAGCCAAGCAAGCACATATGTAATGTGGAAACAGGTAGAGAGCGTAGTCAAGTGGTGTGTGTTTGGGGGTGGGTGGGTGTGGGGGGTATGGAGAGAGATTCTTTGGGGGCAGAAAGAGGGAGAGAGAGAGTTTTGCTCACCGAGGCGGAAATGAAAGTTCACTTGTCCTCTCAGTCTGACAAGCCGACACCCGCGAGATGCTCTTGATGCTCCCTGTGCACGGACATGGAGAGCAGGCATCATGAAAGTTGCATGGGTGGCATTGGCCCTCTTCATAATTCAATAGCATCATATCCACACATGGCACCTCGGTGACAGCACTTTCTCTTTTGTATTAAACATGTACACCAGATCACTGCATGGGAAGAGCTGAAACTATCACAGGACAACTACAGCTGAGAAAAAGGACATCTGATAGCTATTGTGAAGATTTAATTGAGCCTATACTACGACACCAGATTCAATTGGATTTATTCTACAATGCCACAAACCCATGTTAATGCAGTGTATGGATATCCTCTGTTGTTTTAAAGTGTTATGTTGTGGTTCAAAAATGTCCCATGACGGGCTTCCTAAAATAGATGAGGTAAATCTTACTAGTTGGCTCCTAAATCCTGACCTATACTTGGAAATTGGGCTGTTCTGTTTATAGAAGCAGTGCTATTCTACCGTTTTTCTATTTGATTTATGATTTATAATTCTTGCTATTCACTTACAATATACCAAACACTGGTAAATAATTCTGTAGCAAATATTTAATTACAAAATATTTCTGTTCTGCCATTTAAAAGCTTGTTTAATAACAAAAGCTGAACAAAACAAGCTAAAACTTGGAATGTCTGACATCACTTTTTTAATAAAAATTAAAACAATAAGTGTGCACTGTATAAAATATAAATATTAAAAATTTAATATTTTTAAAATATAAAAAAAAATTTCCTTGAGAATCCACGTAGGTCCCTAAACTTCTTTAATAATAAATAATAATAAAAAAACACACTATTTTTAAAAAATAAAAATCTAAATAGTAATTGTGTACTTTATGTAAAATGAAAATATTAAAAATGTGACTTTTTTTTTTTTTTTTTACAAATTACAAATATTTTTAAAAATAATTGTAATTTGTTATTTAACAAGCTAAAAAGCTTGTTAAATAACAAACTAAAATTCAAACCATTTTTTTACTAAAACATTAAGTGTGTACTGTATATAAAATGTAAATATTAAATAAATAAATTAAAAAAAATTTTATAAAAATTTAAAGTACTTTCCTTGAGAGCCCAATTAAACTGCTATGCTCTATTAATAATCCTTTCTATATTTAAAATGTGGTGATATTTGTGGTCGAACACAACAAACTGTTTCCAGACATTATTTATAGAACCTTCTTGGAATCCCCATGGGCTGGTTATAACCTTAATGAATCCCATCTGCTTGCAGCATTTAATAGATGTCACTTCTTTCATAGGCACCAGATTGGGAAACAAGGCCGTCTTTGGAACATGCACCTTAGGAGTTTAAAATAGAGCATGATCTACTTTGGTGAACACTTTCAGACTCTCAGGATGCTCAAGGCTCCAACTGGATGAGTGGGCTGTGTGCGGACACTGAGCTGTCTGCGTTGGTGTGAAGAGCAGTGGTCTGTAAAGGTCCTGGGCTCAAGGTCAAGCGAGTGTGTCATTAATCTTGAGGGCAGCTTTGTACAGCTTGAGTGTATTCAACTTTTACAACTACAACACCAATTAAGTGCTGATCTTTGAGCAATGAATTTGGATTTGCTGGGGTGTAATGGAAGAGAATTTGTCATTGAGCAGGTCTTATCTGAGAGTGGTTCTAACACTTTGAGGTACACTATATTTAAAAAATTGTCTTTTCCCACTTAATATTAATAAATTTAAGAAAGTAAAAACAAAATGCAAAATATATCTGTGGCACTGCTCTTGCTCAGGACATATAAGAGCGGTTGGCTCCAGGCACAGAGGTTTGAGTCAGACCTGATCCCACACCCTCGCTGTCACACTTACTGAGCTGTCTACACTCTGCTGTCCTATAAAAAAAATAAATATATATATATATATTCAATTCAATTTTACATTCAGTGAATACAAAAACGCAAAGTTGTCCTTTTTTTAGTCTAAGAACATATACTTTTTACAGTGTATGAGTGATCTGTAATATCATGCATCTAGTAAGGCAACAAGAACAGGCAGAATAGAGGTGAAGCACTAGCAGTAGCTTTGTACATCAAAACTTAACTTAATCGACAATCACCCACGCAATCCTTGTGTGACAATACAAAGAATGAATCATCAGAAAGAGAGCAATAAATATAAACAGAGAAAAGGACAGATTGTAACACCAAACCATTATATACCTAAGTCGGCCTTATGCAAAAGAGCATCCTTCCTTTTTCCAACTAATCCAATCACCACTTCTTCAGAACCTCTACAAGAGAATCACAAAATCTCTCTCGCACAGAGGGATAGCTTGACCCTCCAGCCAAACAAGTCATATTTACAACTGCGCCTTCTGAGCCGATTTACATTTGTTCCCAATAAGCCGATTAGCCAGAGGAAGCTTTGAGCTCTCTTGTGCCTTGTATCATAATGTTAAACATGGTTTAGTCATCATGCACAGACTGCTGGGAACTCCAATCTTCCTCACCCACATTCCTCCCACCCTCTGGGCTCCTCCTAATAAGGCCTGCTACTCAACAGACTGAAAGTGCACTCACTCTCACCTTGGGCTGTTTGTTTGTGTATGTGTGTGTGTGCCGACTGCAAAGGTTATATATAACAGTGTGTTCATGTGGACAGATTTATGCAATACATGATGCCAAAGCTTACAGTAATTTTAGCAGTAGCAGTTAAACCAAGCCAACACAACCACCTCTCTACACATATTTATGGAACATGGAATGTTTAAAACAGTTTTATTTTATGTTAAATCTATATAAATTATGTATTAATCTATAGTTCTTCAAAGAAATTAGATGCAAACAAAACAAAGACTGCTGAAGTAAGTTTACTAGAAAACAAACACTAGGCTATTTCAGTCTTTCTACGTCAAAATTTCACATATAATTCAAATTTGCCTTTTCTTTGTAATTAATTCTGAAATTTACTAGCAATTTCTGAGTGAAAAATTGTTTCTACGTCGAAAGTTTTTCAGTGTAGCCTATAGGCGTATATACTGAGTGTATTTGCTTTAAAATATTCATTTCAATCATTATAATACTTATTTATTGTTGCTCTGAAGGTGATGCTGTTTATGGGTCTTTGACGGCAAACCTTATCCTAACTGAACGTCCAGCAAGAAGATTCGAGCGACGAGTAATTAGACGCGACAACGTCAATCAAATCACAGCCAATCATGATAGCGTGTGGGCGGGCTCTCTGTAAATTCTCTGCTCTCGCGACGACATGGATATGCACATCAATTTGATCAATCAATTCACATTTTAACACTATTTAAAATACATATTCAGCGGCTGATACAATCTTTGTCGATGGAATTGTTTATGTAGCCTACATAGAGTGTTCAAAGTTCGAAGTTCGAGTTGTTTCCTTTAGGCCTATTTTCAATCTGAGGTAAATTAATTGTCACTTTCATTATGGCTTTCATTTAGTCCTGCAGAATATACGAACTTCAATTAAACGATTTCATTATGATTATTATATTACAAAATCACGAGGCTACCTCTTTAGGGCGTCAGACTGAAACAAACAAATAAATAAATGTACTTAACACTTTGTATTTATATAGATTTTTATACCATTTTACATATTTATACCAAAAACACATTTCATTTAATGACTCCAAAAAGTGCGGGACACCTTAATTACTAAATATATATAGGTCTATATATATATTTATATACACAGTGATTCCCGCACAAATACTAGACTTTACTTGGGTCAAGTATATTTGGCAACTCATTTTTGCTTTTCATTATTTGTATCCTTTCATACTTTTGTATCCGCCTGAGATGTTAAAACCTTAATTGTTTTCAATTAGTATTAATAAATTCAAAAATGTAAAAACAAAATGCAAAAATATATCTGTCACTGCTCTTGCACGCCGCGCCACTTTCTCAAAGCGCTCGTGGAGTTTGCGCTCCAGTCTGCCGTTGATAAGCAATCATGAGCTGCGTTCTCCATGAAGACGAAGAAGTTTCAGATAAGGATAAATGGATTTCCAGCCCTTGCATTAACTCTACTACTTGATATATTTATGGAAAAAACCTGCACAGCTATGATCAGCTGTTCGTCCATCTTGCTGGGCTTTTGATCTCTATTTGAGTGCGCTTGTCGCGCGTCTACATTTAAAATAACGAACTTGAGCTTGCAAAAGACGCGACGTGAAGTGCCGACGCGTTTCATACCTGCGCGTTCGGTGTGCGCGAGAACTGTTTACTCCCATGCGCTACAGAGACCCAGGGGCGGATTTAGTGATTTGGGGGCCCCAGGCAAAATACTGGAATGGGGCCCTATACAATTTCACACATTTACAACCTTGAGGTTTCTTTCACTGTTGCTCGCTGCTGCACGACCGTGTCCCATAGTCGTGTCTAATCTTTTAGATTGTTCATGTACATGTTATAAGTAAAGGATTTCTTTAATGTTGTAAATCCCTTGTTCACATTTAAACAGGTTTTAATAGTATTAGAGTAGGTTGGACACTAGGTGGTGCTTTGAAGTCATTTTCACTATGCAATTGTCTAATTCTAAACTTTAAAATATACATTTATTTTTATTTTATTTTAATTGCACATTTAGATTAAACTGAAGGAAATTATAAATTTACATGCTTAAGGATTATTTCAACCAAACATGAAGTGTGCCTGTGTGGAAAGTGACTGTGCATGGTCCTTCTTGGGTCTTTCACATAAAAAAGTATTTTTTCATTTAAAAAAAAATAAAATAGGCCCTATATGATATGCACTGTTGCTTAGTATTAAAAGTATAGCTTCAGATGCATGATATCTGTAGGGCCCTATGAAATCCGTTTCATTTTTCCCAAATTAGCATAAGTAAAATTTTTTCGTTTGAATTTTTTTGTATTCAGTTTTTTTTTTTCGTTTGAATTTTTCTGGATGATTATATTACATTTGAACAAAAAACATGTATAATTAATTAAAATCATGAAACTTGTTTAATTTAGCAGCAATTTAGGCCTATTAAAAGTTTAACAAAAATTACATTCTTATGGCCCAAATTCCGCGATTTCCATTTAAATTTTTCTGTATTCCATTTTAATGGTTTAATCAAAAACATATCTAATTAATTTAATTCATGAAAACAACTTAATTTATTAATTTGTATACCTATGAAATTTTAATTTTATTTACTTATTTTTTAGAAATTCTGTGTTGTGTATTTTCATTTTTCTGGTAATCAAATGAAGGAAAAACATGAATCTATCTTTTATTCCAATGAAAGTTAAACAAACCCTTTCATTTTTGTACATTCAAAATGCTACACAACAGAAGTTTACTGTGTAACGAGCAATGTCACGGAATTCATCAAATATTGAATGAATAAATCAAATGCAATTCAGTGCACTTCAATCAAACCGCGATATGGACTAGTGTATGTGAATATTAAATGGGGGAAAAAATACTATTTAGCTACTACAGACGACAACCGCGAGAGTTGCGCGTGCTTAAATAGCAAACGAAACGCGCGTCTGCGCCGTTCATTCCGTCACATTCCGCGTTACACAGTCAAATCCGTTTTTATGAATAGATTAAGAAGCCCTTTCAACGCGGACGCATAGACGGTTGTCGTGGTAATGAACACCAGAGCAACCACTTGCGCGTCCGCTTTGAACGCGCATCTCGCATATAAAAAGCATTTTTGGGGGCCCTTGGCTTTTGGGGGCCCAAGGCGGTCGCCTACCTTTGCCTAATGGTTAAGTCCGCATCTGCAGAGACCCGCAGAGACGCGGTGGATATTCCACAGACAAAGGCCAGGTATGTGTGTGTGTGTGTGTGTGTGTGTGCACGTGCGTTTGTGTGATCGTGATTCACATTGCATTTATAAGAGCAGTTAGCCACATCCAGAAAAATTAATGGATATCTATGGGCCTCTGCTGGATGTATATGGTAATTACACTTTTTTTTCTAAAGCTGTATTTACTACAGATTTTCTGTAACCAGCAGATGGCAGAATTCTTCCACTAACACCTAGATTAATACCCAGAAACAACTTAAATGTTTAATTTTGATAATCATTTAAGTGTTTTTTTTATTTTTTATAAAAATGTAATATTTCAAATGCATGCTAATGGTGTAGTTGAGTATAAAAAGTACTTCATATCCCCCTAAACACAGCATAATCTCTATCCAAATGAATTTCAATAAATACAAATATTTTTTAGAAGTCACACATTATTTGTGGTTTGTCACATGTAGCAGACCATTTTTGTGGCGTGTGTAATAGGAGGATTTCCACCCAGCTACCACCGTAAGTATATTTCAAACCTGTGGGAAGCACAATAGGCTATATATATTAAAGGAAAAAAGTGCCTTTCCACAAACATCATGAATGATTAATTCAAAAAGTATTTGATTCTTTTAGGAGTTGCACCACATGACATTTTACAATCTTATCCTGTCATAAAAAGGCCAAAAGTATCTGATATTTTCGATGAGACTTTTTTATTGACATGCTGATTTCTTCATTTTGATTTTGACAGTTGCATCACCCTGATTTTTTTGTTTTAAATAATTAATATGAATAAAAAACAATTCTTTATAAATACATAGCATTTTACTGCATATTTTGTAGGGGGGAAATGAGCATCACAACCCTTATAAAGGATTGAGCATGCAGGATGACCATGAATTTTCCTGTAAGTGTGAGCCTGTGTGTGGTTGTCTGATTATGAATAAGTGTCTGCTGTCCTATGGATATTAGATATTCTCTGTTACTGTACATATAGATTATGGTTTATAAAAAGTCAGAAGTCAGCTCTTCTAATGCTGTATGGCACCATCCAAGCAGCAGATTTATCCACTACATTATCCTCAACTTCAAAAATGATCCTGGGATCCCTGTCACTCTAAATGCCCATTTACGGCTTAACCATTGCATATTTAGACCACCAGAGGGGTTGTTAATATGACTGCTGGCATGATACCTTAATTACAATATAATCCAGCCAGAGCAATTGCTCTCTGGCCTCTGAGATTGTAGCAATGCTTTCTGAAAATTCGGTAGTGCCGTGACAAAATTAGGCCTGTATTTGCTTAATCTGCTCCCTTCAAAATTCACAATCTAATGGTCACTGATCCAACATGTTTGATGAACGATAATCCTTAGTTTGGCTAAACAAAGCCAGACTCTAGGCCATTTGAACAACAAAAGCATGATACTGTGACACTAGCTGGAGGCATGTAAAGGCAGGATAGTGTATATGAACAAGTGTTAGTGAAAGGCATGTTTACAATGGATTTAGAAAGAGGGAAACAGAGATAACAGAGAGAGAGAGAGAGCAAGAGAGAGAGAGAGAGAGAAATGAGAGCAGCATGCTCTCATACAGTCTGTATAGGCTGCACAGCACATCCAGAGGAATCTGGGGCATCTAATGGCCCCTCACCCACTATTCCTGCGGTCTCTCATTCTGGTTTTTATAATTGTTTTGTTTTTTTTTTGCTGTGGGACATGCTGTGACCCCACACCGTGGGAATCTGTGGTCCACAACGGATGACTTTAACTGTCTCACAAGAAAAAGGTTGAGGATATAGAGCAATGGCCTGTCTCTCCTTTATTAGACCTTTGTGATAAAAAAAAGGAGCAGAGCAAAAATAAAAAAAGCAACTCTAACATAATAATAATAATGATAAATTGTAAAATATTTAAATATTATCCATTTTTTTCGAATCATTATCATGACAAAATGAATAGAAAATAGTAATCATAAACATCATAAATTATATAGAAAATACATTCAAAAGATAAGTTACTGGAAAGCCAAGATAAGAGTTAATGCCCATCAAATAATAAATTTTTGTTGCTTGCATTTAGTCTTTACGCAAATCTCTTCACAACAATAAAACACGCTATCAATGACAAGCAATCATTTTGCTCTACTCCACAGTTGTATGTAAGCATACTATATATACATTTATATGTCTATATAAATGAATAGCATTTTTCCCGGTGATTAGAATGATACACTTAATAACAGAAATGTAAACACTTAATAGAAATGTAAAACCCTTAAAAAGCTGTTTTAACGATGAGCTTATACATTTGACTGCAAATGACACATTTCGTTTTTACTAAATAAGAACTTTTACTTAAATCCATCAAAATTTAAATACTGAATCACTCAAAATATCAATTGAAAATATGATCAAATTTGAAATGATTGCAGGAACGTCTTTAACTTCTTTTCACAACTGAACGTCAGCTATAGGCCACAGTGTCGCTTTTCTCATTCTTTGGAGCAACACAAAGGCAATTGTTTGGCTATTTCTAAATAACAAGACATAATATAAAATATTAAACGGCCTTTAAATGTTTGAAGGCTTAAACTTGTCAGGCCACTAAAACAACGTTTTTGCTGTTTCATATGCTCGTACGGCCCGCAGTGTGGAGTACGGGGCAATCCAAACCCTAGCCAGCATGTCTCTGATGAAATCTTCAGTGTTTCCCAGATAAATATAGCCTACTGAAAGGTAAAACGAAGGGGCTTCTCTTATCTATTGTCTCTTGTTTTAAAAGTTTCTGTTGTTTTAAAATAGCCAAATATTAATGAACCATTGAGTAATTAATAAATGCATCCGAGGTCCATAGGCAAGATTTGATTATCTTTTGGCATTTATGTTATTTATGCCTCTTTTAATAGGAAATATTGCCCACATAAAGACGTAAACTATTGCAACTTATAAATAGTATTTTGTTAGTGTTTGATTTGCCTTATAATTATAATTATTTTCTGTTTTACAGATATTTGTTTCGAATGTAACTTGTTGTTAGTGTTGTGCAGGTTAAACTGTGTCCGAGGTAATGGTGCAAATCTCTCGATGGTGTAAAGAAGAATCAGTCTCCGTGACATGACTCCAGTGCATGAAAATGTGCAGCTTTCTGTACACAGACGGTAGTTCTATAATCGGAGCTACGGGCAGCTCATACATCATGCAAAAAGGGCCCGAAGGATTTACTTCAAATCAAATGCGTGGGTCTGTGAAAATAATATCAGGGGCTTTCCGTCAGAATGAACTTTCCCACTGTAGCCAGCCGTGAAATAATCTGACCCGACACCTCAAACCATCTGCGCTATCCATCCGTCTTATTATTTATTGCGAGCTGTAGCTGATACTATACCACATTTTTTATGATATGGCATCTCCACAAACCGCACGGATGACAGGCTTGTTCATTGATACCCCTCACAAATCCTGATCAATTCCCAAATGAACTCAAAATATTTCATTGATGCAAAGGGCTGTGATATAAGAACACTGTAGTTGAATCAAAATAGGCCTATATATAAATAAAAAAGCAATTAAAATACCTATGACGAAAATATTTGCTTAAAATATTAGTTTTTGCTGATTATGTTTGAAATTGTCAATTATAACTGCTTATGTAAGCTGTTAATAGTCTTTAGCCTACTGGTAACCAAAGATCAGCAGACTCGTCCACGTGCAGCTGGAAGGCGGACTGGTTTGTCCAGTTAAGACTCGTTTCACTCTAAACAGCGCGATATTAAATTTGACATGCCAATGACTGTTGCGCTGAGCTGTCAGGTGTCTACGAACTCATTTTGTTGAATGCATAACTGAACGAATCTTTCGTAATGTGTTTCCTTTTTTGTGTCAGCGGCCGTTATTCTTCACGAGCGAGACTCCGGGGCTGACGACTGACTTCTTTTCTGAAAATCCACAAAACAAACTGACGATCTTGTTTAATGTCATTTGCCATTTCAATCCGAACCATTCGCGCGTCGCAATACGCTTCGGAAACGTCTGTGCACGCCTGTTCGGAACGATAAAAAGCCAATCATGTCCTCCTCTCCAGTGTTAAGACTATATGAAAATGCCGACGAGTGACAACTTAAATAACATTTCGTGCTAGGTGAGACAGCACAGCACTTTCCATTAGGCTTTAAAATTCTCAGAAAAAAAGTTTATGTCGCATAAACGTAATGAAATGTGCGTAAAATACGCAATCGAGTATAATTAACTCGCGGGGAACAAACTGACGATCTTGTTTAATGTCATTTGCCATTTCAATCCGAACCATTCGCGCGTCGCAATACGCTTCGGAAACGTCTGTGCACGCCTGTTCGGAACGATAAAAAGCCAATCATGTCCTCCTCTCCAGTGTTAAGACTATATGAAAATGCCGACGAGTGACAGCTTAAATAACATTTCGTGCTAGGTGAGACAGCACAGCACTTTCCATTAGGCTTTAAAATTCTCAGAAAAAAGTTTATGTCGCATAAACTTAATGAAATGTGCGTAAAATACGCAATCGAGTATAATTAACTCGCGGGGCTTCGGTAAAAGCAGAGGTCGCTGAAGTTTACATTCTAAAAGGCGCTGTCGAGGTCTGGGAGGTGCTGAAATCTACTCAAGCTCAGTTCCGCGTGATTGGCACGCTTGACAGTGATTGACAGGCGTCGGTGGAAACCACGCAACCAATCTGCCAAGTCCAATAGAAAGTCAGAAGCGGGCAGCACGTCTTTTCCCTCCTCAAAAACATCTTCATTCTTGTGCTATAATTTCGTGCCCTCGAACTCCCGAGGCAGCCTCAGACCGTCAGAGCGACATCTCTATTTCTCTGCATCGTCTAACGTTCATCAGCTGACTCTGGAATTGCCTTTTTGTCTGGATTCGACTGGGGGAGACGGAGAAAAGCCACATTAAGCACGAAGCTGTGCTTGAGGTAGAGAGGACTCTGAGGGGGAATAGAAGCCTTCATGTTTCAGTTGCCAATCTTGAATTTTAGTCCCCAGCAGGTAGCGGGGGTATGCGAGACTTTGGAAGAGAGCGGAGACATCGAGCGTCTCGGCCGATTCCTTTGGTCGCTGCCCGTCGCACCCGCTGCCTGCGAGGTGCTGAACAGAAATGAGTCTGTACTGCGGGCTCGGGCTATCGTAGCCTTCCACACTGGGAATTTCCGCGAGCTTTACCACATTCTGGAGAACCACAAATTCACCAAAGAGTCCCATTCCAAACTGCAAGCACTTTGGCTGGAGTCACACTACCAGGAGGCAGAGAAGCTACGAGGCCGCCCACTAGGGCCAGTGGACAAATACCGGGTGCGGAAGAAGTTCCCTCTGCCTAAAACAATTTGGGATGGGGAACAAAAGACGCACTGCTTTAAAGAAAGGACCCGGCATTTACTTCGAGAATGGTACCTCCAGGATCCTTATCCGAAT
This sequence comes from Sinocyclocheilus grahami, assembly GCF_001515645.1. Lineage (NCBI taxonomy): Eukaryota > Metazoa > Chordata > Actinopteri > Cypriniformes > Cyprinidae > Sinocyclocheilus > Sinocyclocheilus grahami. The sequence continues at coordinate 427,719 of NW_015506065.1, read as the reverse complement.
CCAAGTAAAAAGAGAGAGCTTGCACAAGCTACGGGACTCACTCCCACTCAAGTGGGCAATTGGTTTAAAAATAGAAGACAAAGGGACAGAGCCGCGGCCGCTAAAAACAGGTGTGTTTTCCCCATTTCAATCATGGGGCCTATATTGAGAAAATATTTCATATTTTAGCTGTAAAATGGATATAAACTAACATATCGATAAAATATAAATGAAATATACAAATTTAATAAAGGAAAGGATACAGGCTAAAGAATAACATTGCCTACTGTCACTGTTAATTGTCCAAGTCAGGTTAACAATAAACCAACCGTATAGCCTACTAAAAGATCGATTAATCAACAGATGTTATTATTTGTAACTTTAGCTATTAACTGTGTCTTTTTCTTATTTTAGGGCCGACATTTGCTGGACTTATTTTTTGTTTATTTTATTATTATTATTTTTTTCTTTTTTACATTTTTCCTGAAAAAGAAGCAGAGAAATAACAGCGCAAAAAGGGCTGTCACATGTACAAAATGCTGTTACTAGTCACTTACGACCAAAAATAATTGGCTGTAGCTTTTGTGTGAGTATTATGGTTTGGGCCTAGTCTACATCACTGGGTAAAAGTCCTTTTCGATATGCGAAATAACAATTAACGAGAGACTAAAAAATGCAGCATTAAACGATGCTTACTTTCATTTTAGCCCGATAACTAATCTTTACTGATTTCGACAGTTTAGCTGTGAATTGAGGAGATTCTACCGTGATGTCAATAGGCTTTTTATTTTGTCGTGCAAGGTGTTCACTGCAGTGATGCGAACAAGGAACGTTTCTCACAAAAAACTCTGTCAAATTGTGTTCTATATTTTGTTTTAAGTTTACATTTAAGAGCTGATATTAACACCGTTAAAATTGATTTTAAAATCAGCCTATTTTTGGTTAAAACGTGTTTAGACCAATAAACTAAGAATACATGTTTTTACATTGCCATTCATTTTGTTAAACAAAACAAAAACAAACAAAAAAACAGATTTCTAGACAACAGATATGCGCGCATTGGCTGTAGCATCCCCCTTCGTGTTGTTCCGGGGCATTCCGTTAGTAGGCTAAACCTGGAGCCTGGAATAAGCTTGAGCGTCATTTCATGATACGTTTATAGATTTCCTCCATTGCGTTTACAGTATTTTTATTTCTAAAGTAGTTAACCTTAAGTTACGTGTTTATACATTAATTGCACGCTTTTATTAGCCTAAATAAAAATACAGAAAAAAACGACACCTAAACCACTGATTTTGTTTAAAAGTGTTTTAATAGAAAATCCTTCATCTAGCCTAAACGCCATCCTTTTTCTTTTTAAAGGTTACAACAGCAGGTGTTGTCTAATGGCTCGGTTCGGTCCTTAACTGGAGAGGATGGTGCTGTAGACCGACTGGGGAACGCGTCGAGCCCTGAAGCGAGCCTGTCGAGCAAAGCCGCTGCGTCGGCAATCTCCATCACTTCAAGTGACAGTGAATGTGACATCTAACATCGCACCACGAACCGGCCCGCGGGCTATACGGGAAGACTATGAGAAAATGAACACATATGAAGGAAATCGAGACAGACAATCAGCAAGATAAACAAGCACATTAGTGCCTGCCTTAACGTATCAGAGGCCGTGTTTTTATTTTATTTCATTTTATTTATTCTTTATTTTTATGTTTTTTGGAGGCTGTTACACCAGCCCGGAATCTTTGGATCCGTGGAATGCGTTATCTTTAAAATGCATTTATCTTTTTGTGAGAGCAAAGTGGGGGCAAACGCGAAAAAAAAATACTATCTGTATTAAAACTACTTTTGTAATCGATTGCCTCAAGCAAGGTGCCCCTACGGAAATGATATTAACACTTTTTGTCCATTTTGAAAAGGACTTCATGGTGAAACATTTTACCTCCCAGTTTTCTAAGGTGTTTAAATTAAATTGTTGCTCTTATAGAATCTCATTTTTATTTACTTGGTCATTTCAAGTCTGGTCATTTTCGGTGTTAAGCGATCGCGTTTTAGAGCATGTGCGCCGATAGTGAAGATTTTAGTGAATGAAGGACTTATTCTAATAAAACTTTGATGCTCAAAGTAACCATACAGACTTATTCTCATCAATTACCAATATTAAACCAAATTCATGTTTATTTCCGATAACCATTTTGTTGATAAGCTACAAATGATGATTATTATTATTTATTTATTTATTAGGCCTATAAGTTGTGTGTTGGATTTTTTAGGCTATCTCATATTTTAGACATCGTATTTTGTTAGCCTTAATAGCATAGGCTATGTGAATGCATTGTGTCTGCGTTCACCCTTCGTTTAGGCACACAAACCACTTGAACTTTTGCCTCTATACGTACTATTCCTGGTATGAATGGTGCACGCACAGCCAGTATTCGGTAGCCTATATGTAGGCTATAGTGGTGTGTTTAACCTGATAGCTTACTGCGTGTCCAGACGCGTTAACCGCCCCGTGTGATTGGCTTTGCCGTCCTGTAATGTTTTCTGACAGGAGAAGGTCAACGAGAGGGCGAAGCGCCTCGGTTTCAAAACGAGCAAGCTAGAGAGGAAAAGCATCCAAAACTTGTAAAATGCACAACCGAATGCTATCATTTATTTACTGATTTACTTATTTGCTTGTGCTTTAATTGCTTACAGAAAAACTGCGAAATTGTGAACGTTTACAGTGTTTTACTACACTTTTTTTTTTCATTTTCAAGGTCTAGGCTTATCAAAACCTCAAAACACCTATGATTAATGACACCAGCTCTCCTATCTCAAATTATTTAGTTTTGTCCACTTTTTATTTTGATTATTATTATGATGAATAACTAGGCTACTAAACTTGTGCCTTTGCCATTGTTTATTGCTTTCATTTTTATGTTTCGTTTTGTATCACTTTTGTTATGGGAAGGAAGGACAAACTGTATATTTAAAGTCTGTTAATAATGCTTGGCTAACAAATTGTTATTTAGGGTATAAAAGAGGCATAGATGTGGTAGGGGAACGGAGAGCACGCTATTGAGTGTGCAAAGGAACAAAAGCGGAAAGGTTAGGTGAAAAGAGTGTTTCTGACAGTCAAATAAGGTTGTCAAACTCTTCAGCGCTAATCAGTGGTAATGATCGGTTCTCAAACCCAACTGGAACAATAGTGAGCTCTTCAAAGCTCTGGTGGGGTTAAGGGGGTGCTTTCTCCCCTATGTGCTAGAATATTTTTCAGTGCATATTTATTACAATATCGAAAAATATAGGCTGTAAATAATGTGTGTGTGTGTGGGAATAGTATGAGGAATATGAATTCCTCATTAGCTGCCACAAAGACACCACCGACAAAAGTAGCACATTTAAAAAAATAAATATGGCTAATTATTATTATTTATTTTTTACAAAAAATATTCGCTTCTAGCTGGCTCCAATAAAATTTTCGTTTTCTAAATATCAATATTAAAACTGAGCAGGGACTTGCATTCACTAAAACTAAATGAGGTCTTTGAGGCTAGTGTATTCAGAAGTTCTGGGTGTTTAACAATTTCCATGGGTTTTTGTGAACATAACACAATGCAAATTTGTCGTGCTCAAGGCCAGAAAACATGCAATTGATTGCCTATACTAAAATTATGTGTGGAACAGCAAAAGTATATTTTATATAAATACCATCACATTCTCCATGTGTTCTTATCCCGTCTTAATACATTAACGGCGAAGCGCCTCGGTTTCAAAACGAGCAAGCTAGAGAGGAAAAGCATCCAAAACTTGTAAAATGCACAACCGAATGCTATCATTTATTTACTGATTTACTTATTTGCTTGTGCTTTAATTGCTTACAGAAAAACTGCGAAATTGTGAACGTTTACAGTGTTTTACTACACTTTTTTTTTCATTTTCAAGGTCTAGGCTTATCAAAACCTCAAAACACCTATGCTTAATGACACCAGCTCTCCTATCTCAAATTATTTAGTTTTGTCCACTTTTTATTTTGATTATTATTATGATGAATAACTAGGCTACTAAACTTGTGCCTTTGCCATTGTTTATTGCTTTCATTTTTATGTTTCGTTTTGTATCACTTTTGTTATGGGAAGGAAGGACAAACTGTATATTTAAAGTCTGTTAATAATGCTTGGCTAACAAATTGTTATTTAGGGTATAAAAGAGGCATAGATGTGGTAGGGGAACGGAGAGCACGCTATTGAGTGTGCAAAGGAACAAAAGCGGAAAGGTTAGGTGAAAAGAGTGTTTCTGACAGTCAAATAAGGTTGTCAAACTCTTCTGCGCTAATCAGTGGTAATGATCGGTTCTCAAACCCAACTGGAACAATAGTGAGCTCTTCAAAGCTCTGGTGGGGTTAAGGGGGTGCTTTCTCCCCTATGTGCTAGAATATTTTTCAGTGCATATTTATTACAATATCGAAAAATATAGGCTGTAAATAATGTGTGTGTGTGTGTGTGAATAGTATAAGGAATATGAATTCCTCATTAGCTGCCACAAAGACACCACCGACAAAAGTAGCACATTTTAAAAAATAAATATGGCTAATTATTATTATTTATTTTTTACAAAAAATATTCGCTTCTAGCTGGCTCCAATAAAATTTTCGTTTTCTAAATATCAATATTAAAACTGAGCAGGGACTTGCATTCACTAAAACTAAATGAGGTCTTTGAGGCTAGTGTATTCAGAAGTTCTGGGTGTTTAACAATTTCCATGGGTTTTTGTGAACATAACACAATGCAATTTTGTCGTGCTCAAGGCCAGAAAACATGCAATTGATTGCCTATACTAAAATTATGTGTGGAACAGCAAAAGTATATTTTATATAAATACCATCACATTCTCCATGTGTTCTTATCCCGTCTTAATACATTAACAGAACGATTATCGTTGCACGTCCCCAAACAATGGACTACCAATTGCAACTACTAAAATGGCTTAATGAGGCTGGGTGGTGTGATGCATTAAAGCAAGCATCCCTAGCGTCCCATGGCCCGAGTAAGATAAGTAAAGCTGGTGTATACGATTGTTGAAGATCCTTCTGTTGACTAAAAGACATAAGACGTATTTCACATTGATCTCCAGCTGCGGATTAGGCTACATGCAAAAACACACTTAGAAACGGATGGACCGATAGATGGTACAGTGGGTTATAATACATAATTATAATAAATACAATAAAGGGGGTTATAATAAATACATAAACTTGGCTTTATTTTGTTTCACTGAACTGATTCAGATAATAATAATTTGTGGTGTGTTTGTTACCATACTTTTATGTCCTGTTTCCCACATTGTAGCTTAGCCTATAAGGAGAAGACTACATTTTTCGTGAGATGTTGGAGGACTGAATGTACAGTCCAGCAATTTCTTTATTGTAATACTCGATTTTACATTGATTTAAAGCACAACAGACTATGTTATGATGATTTTTACAGTTAAAGTGGCTCGGTTGTTTTTGTGGAAAAAATAATTACACCCGCTCTTTGCAATTATTTATCAGAATATGCCCTACGTTTGCCATTTTTGCGTTGAAAATGTACCACTGTGCTGCGAATTTGCACAGAATCAATTAATTTAAACATTCTCTTTATTTCTTTTTTGAAGAGTGGAATAGCACAATCGAAATTAAATGTATTAAACAATACAACATTGCAATAACACATATCTTTCCGATTTGCATTACAGAGTTTACAATAGGCTATCAAGGTAAACTCTGTAATTCAAAAAATATATGTATTTATTTATTTTTTGAAAAGGAGAGGGTCCTTTGTGAGGGAATGTAGGCCTGTTATGTTATCTCTCAAACACGGAGACAAGAAATACATTATGTTTAGCTTTGTTAGAGCTTAGCTCCCTCTGCTGTTAAAACTCGTTTTTAATCTGCCCACACCATGGGCCGGATTCCTTAAGATCCTATTGAAAAGAAACTGGGTTCAAAAGCAGCTATCAGTTAGAGCCGAACCACTATGAACACGTTTTAGTTTTTGCTGATTTGGTTAGCCTTAAGCACAAACAACAACAGAATAAACAACAAAAATAATAATATAAATAAATATGTGATCGAGTGATATATAAGTAATATTAATTTATTATTGTAAAACGCTTGCAGGGTTTAATTTCTTGTGAAATTAACATTATTTAGAATATATCATCCATTCCAAGGCTAGTCATGGCCTGTAGGCCTAACTTAAGGCAAGGCTATGCAATGGCTTTGCAATAATAGTACATTAAATCATATCTTGCAGGAATCCACACTAGTCACAGCAGCCGTAGCTGAACATTACGTCAGTCAAGTTTCACACGAGATTCACACGAGAACTGAAAAATGTTCATCATGGATGTGTGTGTATTATTAGGCCTATGTATGACGGACACGCACAGTTACATCGCTGTAAGGAGGAAGCAGTTAGTTAAAAAATAAAATAAAATAAAAAAAACTTCATGCATCCACGCCAATAGTTGTCAGTATAAAGTCCAAGACCATTGATGCCTTTGGGACCAACCAAACAAGAACCAACTAAGAGCAAGCAAAAACTTAAACTTTGCACCTGTCGAATCAGAGATTGGATTTTCATCAAAATAGTGAAACACTTTAAAGTCTAAACGTTTTGTCAATGACTGTGTGGTTTAAATATGTTCTGGAGTGACCACACATTGTTATATCCGTGTGCTTCCCAGTATTCGGATAACTGGATGGATTAGCCTACTGGCTTTTTGAATAAATGTAAAATTTTAGGGTAGTGATTCATTTTAGTGTTGTCATTAGTAATTAGCAGCAGATTTACCACTGCAGATGGCCGCCCAAAACAGTCACTGGTCAACGCGAGTGCGTGGATTTCAACAAGGTTGCATCATGCATTGGTAAGTTGAGAAAGCGAGGTAGGCTATGTGATTTATACTCTTTATATATTCTGTATTTTAATTTGCTGTTTTATTTAAATGCACATTCGTTGTATATATATATATATATATATATATATATATACACACACACACATAGTATCACACTTCTCGGGATGTAAGGAGTGAGGAAACACGGCGATCACTTCAATTTACAGTCTTTAGTGATCACACAGGGAACGTAGGAGACACTGGAACACAAGGAATGACGTTTGAGGACCGACAAACACTAACTGAAAGGACTGGGGCTTTTAAACACTGGGTGATTGGGGAAACACAGGTGCAAGGAATGACTAATTAAAAAGGGAACACGGCACACCTGGGGAGGGAAAACACAAAGACTCCAGGGGCGTGACATTACTCCCCCCCTCCCGGCAGGTGCGTCCTCGCACCGTAGAAACAACATGGGGAGGGGAATGGGTGGAAACTAGGGAGGAGGCTCAGGAGGGAGGACGGACACCTGGGAGGGGGCCGGCGGACAGAGTCCAGGGAGGAGACGACGGAGGGAGGAGCCAGGCAGGCGACAGGAAAGGTGGCAGAGGAGGCCGAGGTGGAGCTGGAGAGGCCGATGGAGGGAGGAGCCATGGAGGAGGAATGGCCACCGACTCCAGGGGGCTGACCAACGGCGGCGGAGCAGGTGGTGGAGGAGCCCGAGGCGGAGACTGAGAGCCACCGAGCCAGGAGGATGCCGAGGATCCGGGTGGCCAGGGTGGAGCCAAGGGCTCTGGGAACCAAGGCGGAGATCCGCGGCGGAGCAACTGAAAACTAAGGTGGAGCTGGTGGGAGGAAGGGGCCCAACGGAGCCGGTGGGACAGAGCGACGAGGCGCAGCCAGAGGAGTGGAGTCCAGAGGCGATGGCGGGTTGATGCCCGACCAAGGCAGAGCCAGAGGGACGAGGGAGCCCGGTGGAGCTGATGGAT